>NW_022436986.1:7109461-7160797 GCF_009761245.1 Sapajus apella | reverse complement strand
AAGGAAGGAAGGAAGGAAGGAAGGAAGGAAGGAAGGAAGGAAGGAAGGAAGGAAGGAAGGGAGAAGGAAGGAAGGAAAGAAAGAAAGAAGGAAAGAAAGAAAGAGGAAGGAAGGAAGGGAGGAAGGAAGGAAGGAAGGAAGGAAGGAAGGAAGGAAGGAAGGAGGGAGGGAGGGAGGGAGGGAGGGAGGGAGGGAGGGAGGGAAGGAAGGAAGGAAGGAAGGAAGAAGAAAATTGTACTTCAGGAAAATTCTAAGATTGAACCAAGACAGAAAAAAACATCCCATATCTAATATTGCTTAAGGCTTCTGTGCATATTATTCATTTGCAATTTAGCTCCAAAATCCATTTATATTCGCACTTGTGTCTCAAGGGATGACAGTCTGGGAACTACATTTCCCAGAATCCTTAAAACAGAGTTTTGGTTAGGGGATGCCAATGAGAAGCTTCTAATCTTGTGCATGATTAGAAGGTAAGAGAGAAGGAACTGTCATGTCATTGCTCCCCCAGCAGCAGTGGATGGACACGTGCTCCTGTATATACAGGATTTCAAAGGACCTCTACATGAATCTCCCAACTTTGTGCTACAGGAATTCTGTGAGGTTCCTGTAACTTTCCACTTTCCTAAAAGTAAACCTGAGATCTAGCAATGGCCTCCTCTGAACTTGTATATCCCTAGCTTTTCCAATGGTTTTGAAAACACCCAATTACCTATATTAATTCCTTTTTGCTTGAAAAATCTACAGTGGTTTCTGTTTTCTAGGCTAAACTTTGGATAATAAACCATACCATTCCACTTCATTTTCTTTCTCTCTTGATTTCTAAATTCCCAAATCAGAATTCATTTGATTAGTAAGCTTCAAACACAGATGACTCCTTCCCCCATTCCCAAACCAGAGATCTGAAACTGCAGAAAATCTAACCTTTAAGTAAAATGATGATTCAGAGCCCAACAGATCCTTTGAACTATAGAAGAAAAAAAAAACATAAGAATTTTTATTTTATTTTATTCTTACTGTGGCCATAAAAGTTCCGTGATTCATTAATTTATATGTACGCATACTGAGCAAGATGGCCTTTTTAAAGAATTATGTATTTTAACATCAGATTTAGAAAATTAAATTTGTAAACTTTAAAGGCATATATCTACTAAAAGCCAATTTACAGAACATCAGAAATATGTCTTCCAATTTAGCATCTGTATTAGTTTTGGGGCTGTCGTAATAAAGTACCACAAACTGAGTGGCTTTAAACAACAAAAAATTTTTGTCTGAGTTTTGAAGGCTAGATGAGGAAGACTAAGATCAAGATGTCAGCACAGCTCTCTGAAAGCGCTAGGCAAAGATCTATTCCAGGATTTTGCTGGAATTTTTTGGTGTTCCTTAGCCTGCAGTTACACAGCTTGATTTTTCTTATGTGTGTGTATGTCTCTATGTTCAAATTTCTCCTTTTTTAAGGACATTAGTCACATTAGATCAGGATCCATCCTAATGACTTTATTTTAACTTAACTAATTAAATCTACAATGACCCTATCTCCAAACCATTCACATTCTCAGGTCCTGAAAGTTAAGGTTCCAACATACCTTGGTGGGGAGACATGATTCAACACATAACAACATCCTTCAAAACTGTCTCTGAGCAGGGTCAAAGCAAGACAGAAAAACACTGATAGGCTGCAAGCCATATTCTCAGGCTGGTAAAATGCTAACAATAAAATAGAAATATATTTTAATCCTTTTTCTTTTCACATATCAATGAACTGAAAAAAAGATTGGCGACTCTAGATTACCCACGAACATGGGTAGCTTGGGGCAGATAAAGGAGCACCAAGCAAGTTATACAAAAGACCATGCACTTGAATTTGCCAGTGATGTAAATTTGCACAAGAAATCTACTCTCTAAACTCCAAGTTCTCCATCAGTAAAATAGAGAAAACAACTTCTATACCAGCAGCAGTTCCATAATTTTGAAACAGGAGAATTCCCTGGCAACCCATCTCAGGATGTGCAACAGGGGTGTGGTCATCTGTTTGGCCATACTGTGCACTCAAACCTCTCATGAGATGTCCAGGGGTGGGAGCCTGTGACTCCCAAAGCACAAGTGAGTGTGTGTTACAGTGCACTCCTTTAGCTTTAGACATACCATAATTTATATTAGGACTACCTGCTATTTTCATTTTTTATATAATATATATAATATAAATCCATTATTGAACATACATTATGATGTGATCATAATTTCCTTTTTAAAAATTCTATAAGCAAAACTATAGTTACAAAATACGAGAATATTTTAATATGAGTAATTTTTATACCTATCGTACCATAATCCCTAATTTTATTTGTGCTGACCAAAATGGATTTTTCTTTCATCTTTGCAAATTCACTGGTAAAAATATTGTATGTTATAGTTATTTCAAAGAAGCTTAATTACAAGTAAAATTGGACATGCTTTAATAAACATCTCCATTTACAATTTTTAGTGTATATAAAATCTCCCATTATAGCATGACATTGGAATGTTGTCTTTTTTATATTATTACATGATAAAGATCATAATGCCTTATGGGTCAGATATATTGCAAATAATCCCAAATTATTTGTATACATTTTGTAGTGATTTTATAATATCCATAAACCTTACATTTTTAAGCCAACAGCTGTGAAAATCTTTTTCTTTATGACTCTGCTCCTGCATATAGATTTAGAAAACCTTTGCCCAGCCTAAGGTTAGGAAAATACCCAATTTTATTCCTGAGGTTTTTGGTTTCATATTTTACATTTAGATTTTTTCTTTAATTATAAAAGCTGTTATATATAGTATATAACCCTTAAAAAATCAAGCCATATAGAAATGAACAAAACAAAATGTCTTTTCCAGACTCCACTTCTCCCCACCTTAAGTCCCATGTCACAGAGAGGTTTGATTCAGAATACATCTTTCTAGATCTTATTAAAGTATGTAAATATAAAATACTTTCTTGTTTATCTAAATTTCCTAATGTGTATAAATGAACACATATTGCTCACCTTTAAAAGAAAAAAATAGAAGTTTTGAAAAAACAACATGGAAATTATTTCAAGATATCTTTGGTATATCTCTGGAATTGCATGGGCAAAGGAAGACAGAGATACACTTAGTGGGGAGAAAAGCAACATTTGTTTGCATATTGCAATAGAAATATGTCTATTATGTCTATTACCAGATTTATTACTATTCAGTTGGACAAAAACTAACTAGCTCAGTTCTTGGCACACAGTAGCTGCTCAATAAATATTAATTATTAATTAATTAGACAATAGTTTCCAGGAAACATCATTTGGGACTGGAGATTCTTGATTAGGAAGCTGTGAGGGCACAGGTGGTGTTGTCATTGCTTCTTCCAAGTAACAGTTGGGAGTTTCAAAGAGAAAGGAGGCTATGGGAGGTGAAAGGCTGGCTATGCAGATGGTGTCAAAGAGTGTAATTTATGTTTCTGGACCACAGTCTAAAACACCAAAATGATAAGGTTTTGGCTGAAAATGCAGTGCATGTTAGTAATTCAAGGAAGCATATGTTTGTCCAAAAATGAGCTAACCTGATTCAAAGGTCCTGAAACTGGAGCAGGAGATCTGGACACAGGTTGAAGTTTTGTCTCAATTAAGCTTAATTAAGCCAAATCATTGCACTGATTTTATCATAGCCTTTTGCACTGATTTTTCCATTTTTTCAATGACAAGAAATGTCTAAGAGCTCTTCTAATCTTAATATTCAATGTGTCTCTAAAGAGGGAGGGAGAAAATAAGAAATTGAAGTATGCATCCACATATTATGGAGACCCAGTAGAAATGACCTGGTACACAGTGGTGTCCACCAAACAGCAAGCTTAAACAGATTCAGAAACAATAGTCATGACCTTAGATGATTATACAGCATTATGTAGAGTGTAAGTAGAGAACAAAGAAATCTCAATACTGTAAAAACAAAAAATACAAATGCAACATCCTTGTAGTCTTCAGATTTGACAGGCAGCTGCATGAAAATGGAATATTGTGACTTACGTGAAGGAAGGAGAGGAATAAATTTTATTGGGTGTTGATAAGATATACACCTGCTCAAAGATTCTTAAACGTGAGGGTGATACCTAGAAGAATACATGGAAAAGGATGAAAGAAGAGATCAATCCTAGTAATGTATTTATCCATTCATGCATTCAACCTGAATGATATTCTAAACATCTATCAATGGGTATGGTATAGCAAATCGGAATGTAAGCTTCTGCCCATCAAAAGAGATACCAGCTTTAACTAATGGCATAACGGTGTGGGGCACTTGGTGTACATGTGCAATCTATCATGCCTGCATTCAGCAGTTGAGCACGTAAGAGCAGTGTGTATGTGTGTGTGTGTGTGTGCGCGCGCGCGCGCACGCGTGTGTACGTGTGTGTGTGTGTGGTGTGTGTCTATCTGTAAAACTACAGGGAACACTTTTACCCACATATATCCCCATCTTACATCACACGTTAGGTCAAAGTTATTGCTAAGAAACTTTTTAAGATTACATATTTTATCATTGAGAAAAAATTCTGAAACCCTCATTTAATTTAAAAATGAATTTTACTATAAATGTTTGGCTTAATTCTGTTTAACCAGTTTAAACAAAACCCCACAAGTTCTTTTATATCATGTTTTATTTATTTTTGAAATATTGGAATAAAACATCCAATAATTGTGTGTATTTCTTCATCCATGCCTTTCTGAACTTTGAAAGAGCCAATCCCTCAAGATTAATCCTAAGTGGTTAACTGTGTCTAGATTCAAATTAGACCGAAACAGCCATTTGCTGACTAGAGGTCACATATGTACTGAGTTCCAGGAGAACCTGCACATCTACTTAACTTTGGAACTTTCATAGGTACCTGTTTTTATGCCACGTGAGCTAACCAATAGGCTGTGACCTACATTGGCCAATCAGAACCCAGCAAACATTGGCCACAGTTCAGCAATCACCAACCAATCGGAGTAAGCAAACTTGAATACTTCATTTACATAAGTGAACCTGAGCAGAAACTATCCAGATAAAAGACAAGCCCTCCCTTTTTCTCTCTGGAACAAGGCTTTATTTTTCAACAAAGTCTGCTGGTTTCCACCAAAGGTGCCTGTTGCCCTAGTTTGCGATCTGTTCACTGAAATAAATCATCTTTCCTCTAATTTCAAATAACTTTCATTCATACCTTGCATACATGATATGTATTTCTCTTGCCTTTATACATAAAATCTAATTTAAATAGGCATTAAATTGGTAAGGTCTCAAAGGTTTCCTTACAGATTTGAAATCAGTGTCCCATTGTTCTTCAGCATTTATCCTTCCCAAGAATAATTCTGAGCCAGGAAGATTTTTATTCCTTTGCAGGAAAACATCATATGCTATGAGACTGTTTCCCTTTCATCTGAGTAAATTTTGCCAGTAACTATACAGGTGTGGTTTTCATTTTAATTTTTACTTCTCTTTTTCACTTTTTATAAACGCCTTTCAGGAAACATTTCTGCTTTCGTCTCTATGATTTCTGCTTTCTTTTCTCTATTATTTCCTTATGCTATCTTCTTTTTCAAAAGGCCTACACCTCTTATCAACAGTTTTCTAAAATATGTACATATGTTTTATAACATGCATTTTTGTTTAAATACAAATATTTCTAAATATATCCTATAATAAATAAAATATATTTTAATAAATATATATGATGAAATATATTTTTAAATGTATACTCTATATATGAGTGTGTGTGTGTGTGTGTGTATATATATATATATATATATGCACATAATTTTTAGTCTCAGCCTCTGAGTCAGGCTATTTCCTTTTCCTGGCTCTGATGCAATTTTTCTCTTGGCCTCATGTGGTTGTGGCAGATGTTGCTGAGATTGTTGCTGCTGCTGTTGTTTTCATCATCAAATGAGAAGCAGTCTGCCTAGGTAACATGTTTTTCAACAAACAGGTTTTTTGGATTTCCTTGACTTTGTTCTATGTACATTTAGACAATGATAAAATCCCCTTTCTGTGATCTGTAAATGAAGGGCCAGTTGATGTACCCAATCAGGCTAATAAGTGGCAGATCTGGGATAGAAAAACAGCTCTTTTGACTCCATTCTTTTTCTTGATGCTACACTGTAAGACGAATCTAATGTACCCAGGTATAGCATTGTGATATAGCAGTGATGCTGATTTTACAAATGTATGTCTATGTGAGTGCATATGTAAATATATATAATTTATAATGACAGTCTGTCCTGAAAATACTATTCTGTAACAGAAGAGGATTCAAAATAACACCAAAACCAAAAAGAAAATAACACTAAAGCCAAAGATGATATAGTAAAATATATTGTTACTGACATGATGTGAGCAGAGGCTCAGTATAGCTTACGCAAAGAGTAATCCAAAGAGTACTATACATTGAAGTAAATCAAAGGACTTCTTTCAAATTCATAATACATGCTTGATAATCCCCCTCCCTTTGGCTTTCTCATTTGCCCTGAAAGAGACTGGAGGATTATGTAATTGCAAAATGAAATGCAGCACAAAGAGTGATTTCTTTTTCATTTTATGCCATCCATTGATTAAGTGATCCAGTTTTCAGCAATGTCAACAATCATTAAGAAAAGTCAAAGATTAAATACTGTATAAAAAACATACAGAGCAGGCAAATGAATAAATTGGTTTTTAGGACTTGCAGATACTTGATAATGGAATTTCATATGTAAATTAAAAACTAATTCACCTGCAAATAATGGTGATATTAGCAATACACAAAACTATTGCTCGGCAGTACATTTCCTGTATGCCTTCTATGGTCCTTAAGTGTCATGTCCTTTATGTTATACATATTTATAATCTTGATTCTTTGGGGGATTATGGTCATACAGGATCACCTTGAACTCAACTTTGTAGAAAAGTCTGGAAACCACTCCTACAATAACATTCACCTCTTCACTAGCCTTCCTAAATATTTAATAAGCACCAAATTGTTAAGAAGCCAATTAGTATGACCTTACAGTCTCTCTAAAAGTTTAAATGCAAGTTTTTTGCCATTTAATTGTAAAAAATATAACTGGATTTTTGTATCGGATTCAGTCACCTAATAACCCATCAAAGTTTTGCTTCTTAATTCTAGGTAGATTATTTAGCTTATGCTTTGCTAGTTTGAATAAAAACAAAGTAATTCAAACAAATTTCCTTTCACTCCCTCAAGATTATATAGGCAAAAGCCACTTGGATTCAGCTCCACTGACTTTTAAATTATGTTTTGTTTATATTTTCTTGATATAAAATTGTAGTTAAATTATATTAATTTTAAAAATTTTAAAATACAAAAAAAGAAGAAAATTGTAGGCAGTATTTCCACCATTAAATAATTGTAGTTAAAATAGACATTTATCCCAGATAGTCATTCTATGTATATTTACTGTAACTTTACCATGTACTGTGCTAAGTGCTATAAAATACGGTAGTAAGCAAGAACAAATTCTTCCCCTCATAGAGTTAACAGCCTGATAAGAAATGAAGACACTGAGCAAGTAATCATAATTTGATTGGTAGTTCTGAGACAGTAGTGCTAGATAATTTAGGTGCATTCAATCAAAGGTTCACCTAGTGTATGATTAAGAAAGAGGTTCCTTGAAGAACTGATACTCTCTCCTTCCACTAGAATGCAAGCTCCACAGAGGCAGAGATCTCCTCACTGTAGTTCCCAGCACTGATAAGTAGGTGTAGACGCTTAATATAGATGTATTTTATGAATTACTATAGCTAGAAATGTAGAGAAGTAAGCAAAGTCCAAAGAAAATATAGGGATCTATGTTAAGGATTTGGCACTTCAAAGTATTAGGAAACCACTGAAAAATTTTAAGCAGGGATGTAACATAATCATATTTATATTTTTAAAAAATATTTCTGTAACAATAAATGGAGAATGGAATAGAAAGGGACAATAGTGAGCCAATTCAGATGCTATCTAAGTAATCTACATGAAAGACAATGGCAACAGGGACTAATGAATGGCAGTGGGATTAAAGAGAAGTGAACAGATTTAAGAAATAATTTGGGCATAAAATATAGGGTTCTTGGCCATTGGTTGGATGAGAGAAGGAAAGAGAGGGAAGAAACAAAAATCACTCTGGCGTTGCTGGCTTTTTAAACTAGGGAGACGGTAATACCATTGGATGAGAAGCCGACAACTAATGGTGCAGATTTGTCAGTGGGGATTGGATATGATGGATTACACTATAAATATGTTGATTTTGAGGCACTAATGAGATTTTCAGATAGAGATATTCAATAGGCAGCTGTAAATATAGGTCAAGAACCCTGGGAGAAGGTCCAGGCTAGAAATAGACTTTTGAGGATTGTTAGAATATAGATGCTAAGTGAAGCAGTGAGAATGAGTCACATTACTCAGAAAGAATATATACAGGAAAGAAAGAAGCAAGCCTAACATCAACTCCTGAATTATTACAATATTTAGATTGGATTAAAAGGGGTAGAACTACCATAGAGACTGGGAAGGATCAACAGAGAGGAGTAAAGCAGCCCAAAAGAGCATGCTGTCATGGAAACTAAGGGAAAAGGCTTTCAAAAAAGAGAGAATGGTCAATAACATTGAATGCTACTGAGAGGGCAAATAAGGATGGGAAAATGACTGTAGGAATAAGTTACGGGAAGACCATTGGTGAACATAATGTGTGCAGTTACAGTAGCATGATAAAAAGTATTTTAGAATAGACAGGAAAGAAAAGGGAAAGAAAAAATGGAGATAATTACTAAGATTTATTTAAGAATCTTTGCTGTGAATGGGAGGAGAGGGGTGTCTGTATAGAAAAAAAAAAGCAAGTCAGACTGAGATTGTTTTAAGATAGGAAAGACATTATCCGTTTAAATATTTATGGAAGTTTATAATAGAAGGGGATGTGTTGAAAATTCAGAAGCAAGAAAGTATAAATTATTGGTGGATAAAATAGGTGGGAAAGAAAGAGGAGAAACAACTCTTCAAATAGGTGAAAAATGAAAAACAAAAGGAAAAGCAAGATTGCAGGTTAACAAGTTGGTGAAGGGAAGCTCACAGAAGTCTTATCAGGAAGCATCTATTTTATCTGTCAAGTAAGAGGTACTGTATCTTAATTTGCTTAGAGTACCACATAGGAATAATTGGAAAAAGGAGGTGCCAGATGTCTAAGGAGAAGAAAGTATGAAACAATTGGGTAGGGCCAGAGTTTGAGTTGCCAAGAAAGCTGGTAATTATAAATTTTTAGTGACAAAAATTTGATCAGATTGTGAATTTTTGCTCACAGAACGAGGTACCTGCATAGAGGCAAGGGCAAAGGTAGACTTGAGTTAATTCAGGGTTGGGGTTTTTCCAAACAGGTACATTACACAAATAAGGGACAGGAGAGCATCATGCGTTTCTGATTCATCTATGTTGTGGCGTGTAGTTTTAGCTAATTTCTTTCAATTGCTGAGTAGTATTTCATTTTATATATATATATATATATATATATATATATATATATATACACACTATATTTTATGTTTTCATTCACCAGTTAATAGACAGTGGATTTTGGAGGTTTGGGGGCTGTTGTAAATAATACTACTATGAACATTTGCAAACAAGTCTTTTCTTGGGTAGGTAAATCGGAGAAGAATTGTTATGACATCTATAAAGTATAGGTTTAAGAGTTTTATGAAACTGAAACTGTTTCCCAAAGTGACTGCTCCATTTTTCATTCCCACCAGTAATGTATGAAGGTTTCAGTTTCTCCACATTCTTGCCAACACTTGATATTGTTAGTCCTTTGGATTACAACCATTCTAGTGAATGTGTAGTGGTATCTCACTGTGGTTTTAATTTGTATATCTCTAACAACATTTTAAGATGTGCTGTGGCATTTTTTCTCTACTTTGCTTTACTGGACTGGCTCTATTTTTAATTCAGTTCCTTGATCTAATATGTCATCAATCAACTATTTCTTCAGGAGTTCATGTTTTCTTTAACTGACAGCACTGCCTAGGAGAATTTCTGTTTCCTGCTGAAAATTGCTCTCAAAAACACATGCTTTTCTTCTGCCTCTTTCTTCTTCTTTTATTTTATCTTTCAGAATCACTTCATAATTTCTATGTCAGATACCATTCTATTTTGTTTGGCTTTATTTTTCATCTTTGAATGGAAATAACTTTAACCTGGACTTTTATTTACCCTCAAAATGATCTGATTAATTTCTGCCTAGGTCTCTTCTCTGATACCTTGAACACCATTAAAGTCCTCTTAAATTCTAAAATGAAAAAAGGTTTCACAGTCTTGCAGCCTGAGAGAGGATCTGGGACTGGGAGAAATTTCAGCAATTGTCTTTCGTTAACCACTTCTTTGTTGAGAAGCCACATCACCTTTCTGTATTTGAATCTCCACTCCTTGTACTCAGTATGACTGAGGGAATCCTTCTTGCTGATATTACTGTCCATCATTTTGGGGGTGACCCCATCTCATTAGTGAGAAGTCATGTCAAGAAAAAGCCTGACACCTGCTGGTTTCCTATTTGGTATCGCCATGTTACTCTCTTAGCCCCATCAGAGCCATGCCCAAATGCTATTGATCTGTGGTGAAGAAAGAAACTCCAGGTGGCATGGCCCTCGCTATTGATTCTTCCTTTGTCCATGAAATTTATTCATCTTACCAGGATTCTCACTGTAGGTACAGTGAGCCCTTTTGACCTACAGATTCAGGGGGCTTTCCATTGAGTAAAAAATTTTTAATGCAACTTACTTTCCTTTTGTCCTGATTTCTTTATATGGCATGTATTTATATTTTTAATTTCTGCCATATCTATTATTTTCCTGTCATCTTTACAGTTCATTGCTTTTTTTCTATATTCCAAGAAAGCATCTCAAAACTGTCTTCTGCATAATTGTATAATTTCCTAAAATCTTTTCTGTTTTATGTCCTAATTCTGATTTTAAATCTGGAATTATATTTTTAATTTAATTAAACTCTAATCCAGGTCTTTATTTCTGCATGCCTTTCAAGAAACTCTTTTGTTCATTCTCAATATAATATTGTCTTTTACCTTGTATCATAATCAATGTAACACTAAGTATTTAGTTAATCCCAGAAATAGATGTTATCAAAATTTTTTGAAAAACCTACAGAAAATTTTTATCAAAATATTTGTGCTGCTTCTGCATTTTTAATGTCTGTGTTTTGTCATCCTATTTTTGAAGAGTCTGATACTGATTTTTGTTTACTTCTCACTCTGTAACTAGAAGAGGTCTATCACAGCCTATGTTTTCCCTTGCTGCCCACCTAGCCGTTGTTGGAATTTCTTCAGTGATAAGCATGAGTGCTTCTTTACGTGCCTTTACATCACAGTTCAGTGAACCAATGGCAGCTGTAGCAAAGAAACTTCATGTGTCATTTTCTCCTCACGTTTCGTTACACAGTTGTAACAGAGGCCAGCTGTCTCTTGAGAGCTTTATGCTTAGCCCAGCCTCCAAGCCAGTAACATGGTTTGGCCCACCTAAGCCTCCTCCCTGGACCTTCTGTTGAATACAAAGGCCCTGCCGTGCTGCCAACATTTTGCTTGATTTAGCAACTGTGCAGACCCTGGAGCTGCCTGCAAATGTTCTTGCTCCAAAACAGCAAAAGGGATTCTGAGTGACGTATTCCCCTGTTACATCCCAGCTTACAATTACCTCTCCCAAAAATGACATTGAGGTGAGTTTCTACGAGTGGTTACTGTCTCAGAAAGTGCAGCAGTGGTCAACCTTTAGATTTCCTTCATCTTTAAACTTTTTTTTAACTCCAAAAAACTGGAACAATTTGTTTGTTCTAAGAGTGTTAAGTCTCCTAATCTTTACTGATGGTAACTTATTTGACTTCTCCAATCAATCTTGGGTTCCCGTGAAATACAAAAATACAGATGCACACACATGCATATGAATTCACAGTGTTCCTGGCTTTCACAGAAATGTGTTTAACTCTGTCATGCTATGAAATCATATGTGTGTGTGCATATGAATTATTAGCTTATCATATTCCTGGCTTTAACAGAAATGTGTTTAACTCTGTACATGCTACGAATTCATATGTATGTGTGCATATGAATTATTAGCTTATGATCCTGACTTTAATGGTAGTGTGCTTAATTCTGCGTATGCTATGAATTCATATGTGTATGTGCATATGTATTCGTAGCATACACAGAATTAAACACATTTCCACTAAAGCCAGGAACATGATAAGCTAATAATATCATAATTAACTGTCATTATACCGGAAAGCCAATGCAATTAGGCATGAAAACAAAATCTGTGTTATAAATATTGGCAAATATATGGTAAAAATAGTGTGATAGCTCTAAATACAAAAAAATTCATAATAAAACTATATAGAAACTGATAAGAGAATTCATTGTTATTACAACTTATTGTTGAGTGGAACACATTAAAAACTTGAATATTTTTACCCTCTTTTGATTATTTGAAATGGTGTATATATGTGTGTGAATGTGTCCGTAAGACAAAAATATCAAAATGTCAACAGAATCTTTGAATGATAAGATTACAAATGCTTTTTCCCCTTGTCTGTATTTTACAAATTCTCTACAGTGAACATGCATTGTTTTTATAATAAAAGGATGTTTTAAAATAATAAAATGGCAATGGATGTTAACATGCCCACCTACATTAGTAGCTCCTTTACTATTCACTAACCTTAGTGAATATTTAGAAATAAATTAAGAAAACCCTTCTTGAAATAATAATTCATGTAAAAAGATTATTTATTCTTTATGATAGTGCCTTTAACAAAGGACATCTGAGAAAGAAACCCAGCCAAGAATAAGTACAACCTGAAAAATGAAAACAAGAGTAAAGAACTAAAATCCTTCACAAAGACCTTGCAGGTTGGTATACAATGAGATTCAGGATTTAATAATAGAAAACAATCTCAGTGTAAAATACGTATATTTTACACGTCAAGTTGGAATGAAGTGCAAATAAAACTCGCAGCTCTGCAGAGTTCTTTCTTCTGTATTCTGATTCCCCTTCTTGCCTATCCCCAAATAGTCTGGAAAATGCCACACATTCTGAGATTCAAAAAATATTTATCAAGATAATTGGCAAAATAACTTTCCAAGGATCACAGCTATTTTCCAGGAAACTAGTGAATACTAGAATAGATACCTGGTGCAAAGTTCTCCAAATACAGATTCCAAATTTAAGTTAGCAAATATTTGTCAGAATATACCAAGTGCTCTAGGCATTTATACATACTTTAGATAATTTAATTTCATAATATCTTCAGGAGATAAATGTCTTTTTGCCAGAATAGGTATGAGGACACCTCAGCTCTTTAAAGTGATGGGTCTTACTCAAAATGAAGAGCAGGGTGAGTAACGCTGTCTCATGTGACAAATGAACAAATAGAGGTAGACGGAGGAACTGCTGTTGAAACCAAGTAAGAGGTTATATTTGATGTTAGAGTGAAAGTGGTGGGTTTCCTCATTAAACAAGGCCCAAGGACTAAGATGCCAAGGACACTGTGGTTTTTAAAAATTGTAAGCCCTGCCTTTTCATTCATGGTGCTTACAGTCTAGTTGGAAAGACAAACATTAAGTAGAGAGCCTCATTAGAATTTATTTTAAGTAGTAAAAAGGACTATAACAGAGAAGCTTGGGTAAATAGAAGTTGTCCAGGTAAACAGTACAGGTAAGATCATTCCAGGTAGCTGACACAGTATATTTGAAGGCACTGAGACAGGTAAAAGCCATGAAACTCCAAGACAACGAACAAGAGCCAGCTGGTGTAAGTGGATGGTGACCAAGAGCAGATGGTACCAACAGATGAGACTGGAGGGTTAGGCAGGGCCTGATCACAATGGGACTTGTATGGCATCATAAGGACTTTCTTTACTTCACCTTTATCCAAGGAGGAAAGTGAAGCCAAAGAGTGGTTTTAAATAAAGAAGTGGCACAACACAATTTCCTTTTTTAAAAGACTACACTACCCATAATGTGGAAAAAAGATGAATGAGGGAAAAAGTAAATATAGTATGATGGATATCTCATGTGTGCTGCCCTTTACCTCCCTTCTAGGTTAACAGTTCCTCAAAATCCTTCAGGTTATTTCCCCTGTGACATTCCTAGCCATGTAGTTAAAAAAAGATTTACCCTACCTTAACTCAAAGAATGAGCCTTAATTAGTTACCGCAGTCAGCAAAGTCCATCCCTCTGACTACAGAGAACACATGACCCAAACTGGGTAAATGGGACATGAGAGGGTGTTTTCTAAGAAAGACCACTGGGAAAGAAGCTTTGTCACCATTCTATAAAACTGCTGAGAGAGATGTTCTCCCTTGCCTAAGATCATAACAAAGAAGCATGAGGATTTAAGACCTTCTGACAGCCCCCTTGTTTGACAATGTGAGCCAGCTTCAGCAGCAAGATAAAACAGTAGAATATTGAGAGAAGAAATAGAAATAAACCACGTTTTTATTGACATGTCGATATGCTCCATCAAGTTTTACCTGAATCCTACCCCAGCTCTGTCCTTTTCAATTACATAAACCAATAAATCTTTTTTTTTCTTGTTTAAGCTGTTTTCTGTTATTTGCTACCAAAAGATTCCTATAGAGACATCTCTCAGGAAGCTTTATTCCAGGATAAACATACCATTAGCATGGGCTGGGGTTGTAACAATAAACATGGATAAATATGATAAATTTCAGTTTTATTTAAGAGCTATACTTAACACAATTGGTGATGATGGGCTTGAAAGAGAACGGATGACAAGGGTGATTGTCAGTGTGGGGAGATGATTGAAAAAGGAGCTGGCTTCAGACCACTTTTGGGAAAAGAAGTTAGAGAAGACGATCATAGTTTTAGAGTCTGAGGGCCCTCTGACATAGCCAAGTAGAAATAGCATGGGCAGCAGAAATGCAAGCACCTAAGGAGGAGTCATAAAATAGTACTACACAACCAGCTGCTTCTTACTCACTTCAGATATGAAAGAGCAAGACCATACAATCTCTTAAAGTCAGCCTGTTCTCAGCCTCTGAAATTACAGATGAGTGATCAAAACAAACAAACAAAAAAACAGGGCAACATAATCTTTGTTTAACAAAACAGGCAAAGAATAGCATTTCCCATTTCTTATAAAAATTATAGAAATGCTAAGGAAAGTAGGAATTGAGTGTGAGCCATAACATCTTCAGGGGAAGGAGTGGGCCCTGGAGGGGAAAGAAACCGAGAATATTAGCACATTGGTGATTCGAAAAAGAGAAGGGTTTCAGCTAGTAACACTGTGAAGGGGTCTTTTCGATCCATTATTACACTACTGTTTCAAGATCTTTGAGGGTGTCAATTTTCTCGCTAGAAACCTCTGTGGCCAGTGATACCTTTGACTGAGTTCTTGTCCTGCAACCAGGAAGAATGAGGTACACAGACAAGTAGAGAGTGAATGAGATGAACAGGAACTTTACTGAGTGTTAGAACAACTCAGAGGAGAACAGCAGTGGGTCTCCTCACTGTAGGCAGGTGGTCCCATCAAATATTCAGCTCTCAGCAGACAGGAGGCCCTGGAGAGGGTAGGTCCTCTCCAGCTGGTGTTGTTCCCGATGTCCCTGCAGGTCTCTGAAGTTCTCAGCAGAGAGGGTAGCTCCTCTCTACAGCTGGTCTTCCCATCCCCTCTCTTTCCTCTGCCCTACTCTGACTGAACCCAGGGCTTTTATGAACATCAAATGGGAAGAATGCATGTTGATTTGTCCATAGGCAGCCATGGGAGGCCTGGAAAGGGCACTACAATTCTCCATTCTGGTGGACAAGTTTGGTAGCCCAGCCCCCAGCCTTCAGGCCTTCCCTGACCCGAAGGTGGGGCCTTACTGGCGACCCTCCCCCTTCCACCTAGGAGCCTGTCTGCCTTCAGCAGCCATCCATGGTGCCCAGGCAGCTTGCATCAAGGAGCACCTGCAGGCCAGCACCCAGTCACCTTTGGCTCCCCTTCAGTTTCCCCTCTTATGCTGGTTGGTGCCCAAATTCCAGAAGGGGCCAAGGTAGCAGGGGGCTGGCATATCAGCACTGCCCTGAGCTGTGTATATACCCAACCAAGCTGTGACAGTACCTGGGCTTGGTCCCAGCCCTGCTTCAAGATTGGGGTGGGTGCTGAGAACAGGGAGAGGCCAGGCAGTATGAGCAGCACCCCCACGGGGATGGTGGGGGGCCTTCCCACTCCATGGAGCAGATAGTACCCACACCCTCCTTGGCAGAGCTGCAGCTGCCCCAGTTGTGGCAGCAGATCTGAGCCTCCCTGTGCTCTTGTGGGGGCCAGGAGCAGGCAGAATCTCTGCTGTCCTGAGTACAGCTGCAGCCACCTGATGATCTGCAGCTGCAGACCCAGGCCTCCTGCTGCTCAACCTAGCAGGCAGGAGCTGGGTACAAGTGGGAGCCCTGCTTCTTCTGAGTTGGAATGAGAGCTCCCCAGGTGACCCTGTAGCTACCCAAACTGCACTGCAGACCCAGCCTCCTGTTCCATGGAACAGGCAGGACCCCGCCCTCCTGGGATGTGGAAAAAACAAAGATGAGAAAGCTGAAATGTAAGCAAATAAGGAAGGCAAGCCAAAGAAACCAACTCTTACTAACACAAAAAAGGGGAATGATTTCAAAGGATTTTAATGACACACAGAATCAATAAAAGCCTGGAAAGTCGGGTTTGGAAATAGATGGGAACCAACCAAGCTCCACGAGGCAAAAAGGCAGGAACTTTAGTCCATCCAGTGGATAGAAGAGGCTCTAGGGTATGAAGAACTTCAAAGGACTGCCACCCATTGGTCCTGTCTCACTTGCTCAAGTTTCAAAGTTTCAGGAGAGGGCATTCAGTTCCCCACGCGTGAAACAATATTGCCAGGATCCTTGAATAAATTCCACTAAACTATAAGTTCCTTAAGAGTCAAGACCAAGTAATATATAATGTACGTGTAATATACACAGTCCTGCCATGCTTACAACAGTGGGCTTTTTTTTAAGGCAGCTACTCAATAAATGTTCATTGAATTAATGACTGAATGAAAATCAAAATCATGAGGACACTAAATAGGCTATATTTAGAATATCCTTTCAGATAAATTAATGACATGAAATAAAAAATAATTACTTCAACACTGTCTCCAATCATTCACAAATGCCCTTTTATTTGCTTTTATTTCTCATATTTATCACAGTTGCTGGCACACTGTAAGCCCTTTGTAGAAAATTTTAAATATGTTAATTAGCTGATGAAGGCACAAAGTTACTGTGACTTTTCAGAGGGTAAATGAGCTATGATACTACTAAAATTTTCCATCATTAAATCTTTACTATACATGGGTAGATCTTCAAGTAGAAAAATTACATTTTACACATAACTTTCTTCTCTCAATGCTCTGGAATTAACTTTCATAAATACACAAAACCAATTTTGACACAATAACCCACTGGAAAATGGCAAATAAAAGCCAAAAGAGAAGTTGAGTTTCATTTGTTTCTGATGAGATTAATTGCATAAGGTTTATAAGTGGAAGTGATAGATACAGTCACTCATGCATCCTTATCAGAATCCCTGAATAATGATTTTCTAAATGGAGACACTGGTGCTTGAACTCAATATAAATGAAAATGCAACTGTAGATTTACCAACTTTAGACAAAATCTACCAATTATCAAAAAATAGCTGTATTGGAGACAGTTCTACATTTGGAATGAAACTCCAGGAAGTCCTGCTTTGCCCCTGATTAGTTGTGTGGCTTTGGCTCCAAAACAAACAAACTTTCTGATCTTCTGTGCCATATTCTTTATCTACCAGATAATTACCACACCAGATTATCATGAGACTCAAATAAGTAGCAAATATTAATGTGTTTTGTAAACCATAAAATAATTATGCAATTTAAAGAAATAACAGAAAATCTCCATTGGCAAAGTTAAACAGTAATTCAGGCTCAAAAGTAGAAGGATGGTCATCTATCAATGCAGGCTCAAAGTTCTCAGCAGAGCTTTAAAAAGTGGTATGACAAAGATCTAGGAGCTTACATGAATGTTCATTTCCCTTTTGCGCCAATGTCTACCAATAGCTCACCATGTTCATTTCTTTTACAATGGCACTGGAAGATAGGGGTAGTCATTGCTAGGCATCTTTTTCTTACAAGTGGTACAACAGAGTAGTTAAAAGCTTGAGGGAGATGATCCAAGATGGTTGAATCAATATTGTGAAAATGACCATACTGCCCAAAGTAATTTATAGATTCAAGCTATCCCCATCAAGCTACCAATGACCTTCATCACAGAACAGGAAAAAACCACCTTAAACTTCATATGGAATCAAAAGAGAGCCCACACGGCGAAGTCTATTCAAAGCAAAAACAACAAAGCTGGAGGCATCATGCTATCTGACTTCAAACTACACTACAAGGCTACAGTAATCAAAACAGCATGGTACTGGTACCAAAACAGAGATATAGACCAATGGAACAGAACAGAGGCATCTGAGGCAAAGCCACACATCAACAACCAACTGATCTTTGACAAACCTCGTAAAACAAGCAATATGGAAAAGATTACCTGTTTAATAAATGGTGTTGGGAAAACTAGCTAGCCATGTGCAGAAAGCAGAAACTGGACCCCTTCCTGATACCTTACATTAAAATTAACTCCAGATGGATTAAAGACTTAAACATAAGACCTAACACCATAAAAACCTTAGAAGAAAACCTAGGCAAAACCATTCAGGACATAGGCATGGGCAAGGACTTCATGACTAAAACACCAAAAGCATTGGCAACAAAAGCCAAAATAAACAAATGGGATCTAATTAAACTCCAGAGCTTCTACACAGCAAAAGAAACAATCATTAGAGTGAACTGGCAACCAACAGAATGGGAAAAATTTTTTGCAATCTACCCATCTGACAAAGGACTTATATCCAAAATCTACAAAGAACTAAAACAGATTTACAAGAAAAAAAACAAACCCATTCAAAAGTGGGCAAAGGATATGAACAGAAACTTTTCAAAAGAAGACATATATGAGTCCAAGACACATATGAAAAAACACTCATTATCACTGGTCATTAGAGAAATGCAAATCAAAACCACATTGAGATACCATCTCATGCCAGTTAGAATAGAGATCATTAAAAAATCAGGAGACAACAGATGCTGGAGAGGATGTGGAGAAATAGGAACACTTTTACACTGTTGGTGGGAGTGTAAATTAGTTCAACCATTGTGGAAGACAGTGTGGTGATTCCTCAAGGACCTAGAAATAGACATTCCATTTGACCCAGCAATCCCATTACTGGGCATATATCCAAAGGATTAGAAATTGTTCTATTATAAGGACACATGCACACAAATGTTCATTGCAGCACTGTTTACAACAGCAAAGACTTGGAGGCAACCCAAATGCCCATCAATGATAGACTGGACAGGGAAAATGTGGCACATATACACCATGGAATACTATGCAGCCATTAAAAATGATGAGTTCTTGTCCTTTGTAGGGACATGGATGAACCTGTAAACCATCATTCTCAGCAAACTGACACAGGAACAGAGAATCAAGCACTGCATATTCTCATTCATAAGTGGGTGTTGAACAATGAGAACACATGGACGCAGGGAGGGGAGCATCACACATTGACATCTGTCATAGGAGACTAGGGGAGGGACAGTGGGGGTAAGGAATTGGAGAGGGGTAACATGGGAAGAAATGCCAGATATTGATGATGGGGATGGAGGCAGCAAACCACATTGCCATGTAAGTACCTATGCAATAATCCTGCATGTTCTCACATGTACCCCAGAACCTAAAATGCAATAAAATATATATATAATAAATAAAGATTAAAAAAATAGAATAAGTTAAACTTCAAAGCTAAAAAAAAAGCTTGAACCCTGGAATCAGATGGCCAGGGTTGGATTCCTTGCTCTAAGCATACAAACCTTGGCAAGCTGCTTCATCTCACCAAGCCTCCATTTTCTATTATTAAAATTTATCATATTATAGTTTTAGAGGTCAGAAGTCCAAAATAAGTCTCACTGGGCTAAAATCAAGATGCAGTTGGGGTTAGATCCTGCTAAATACTCCAAGGGTGAATCTGTTCCCTTGTTTTTTTCAGCTTCTAGAGGCTGCTTGCACTCCTTGGCTCATGGCCCCCTTCCCTTCATCTTTGAAGCCAGTAGCAAAGCACGTTTCTAACTCTCTTCTATCTTCGCATATCTGTGACCACAGCAGGGAAAGGCCCTATGCTTAGAGGGACCCATGTATTTACATTGAGTTCACCCAGGTAATCTAGGATGATCTCTCCATCTCAAGGTCCTCCATCTGATCATCTCTGCAAAGTCCCTTTTGCCATGTAAAATAGCATATTCTTAACAAGTTACAGGGATTAAGATGTGCACATCATTGGGGGCCATTATTCAGCCTAACACAGCCTTTCATAGTGTTAATCTAAAGATGAAACAATTATGAGCACAATATTGCACAGCAGACCTCTATCATTTATTCATCTTGCATAGCTGAAACTTTACATCCAATGAACATCAATTCCCCATTTCCCCCTTTGCCGAGTCCCTGGATACCACTATTCTACACTCTGCTTCTATGAGTTGACAATTTTAGATACCTCACATAAGTGGACTCACCTAGTATTTGTCTCTTATGATTGGTTTATTTCACTTAGCACAATGTCCTCATTAAATTGCACACTTAAAATGTGTACAGTTTTCTCTATATCAATTATACCTCAATAAGGCTATTTTTTAAAAGACGAGATGTTAACAAATTTAAAGCATTTAGAACAGTACCTGTCACATACAAAACATCACGTAAGTATTCATGACTATTGTAACTATAATAATCACAGTTCTGTTTTGTCTAAGCCAGTTAGCTAACAGAGATGTGGAAGGAGCGGACGCAAGAGGCAAATGTAATTCCAAAATAAGCTGCTACAATTAGTGCTAAACTTGCTCTTAGAAAAAGGAGGTGAGGCCCACTGCCATGCCCCCTCCAGCAATGAGTCGCACAGGAAGCTGGTCATTTTCCAGGTACTGATTCCTCGTTAGCCAGATCCATAAAAGTTGATGTTGTGCAATATCAACTTTTAAGAGCCTAATTTGTGTGCAATGGCTCACTTCATGTTTTCTTTATATTGTGAATATCCAGCTTGATCACAAATGTTCCTCCTCAGGATAAAGTGGAAAGAAAATAAACATTTCGGAGCACTCATTTTATAATGGTACTCTGCCAATATTTCACAAACGGCATTTCATAAAATCTTCACAATACTCCTGGGAAGTTGGTGTTCTTGTCCCCAGCTTCCAGATGAGAAAACTGAAGTTTGGAAATGTTAAATAATTTGCCACCATCACACAGAGTAGTAATTGGTCAGGCCAGGTTTCCAGCATAGGACTATCTGGTCTGTCTGACCCCCCATGCCCATGGTCTTTTCATTACACACATCTCATAAAACTCAGAACGTGTATGTAAGAGAGGCGTCTTCCTGAATTCTGCCAGAAAGAAGAGATCTATGAGTTTGGGGAAGTCAAAGCATCTGGGAATCATCTTAGCACCTCCAAAACAAGTGTTGGGAGTAAATGACCTCTGACATCCCTATAGAGCAGGGCTTCTCGATCTTGACACTAAGACATTGGAGCCAAATAACCCTTTGTTGTGAGGCTTGTAGGATGCAGCCTCTCACTCAGTGCCAGTAGGAGCACCCCTGCCTCATTTGTTACAACTGAAAATGTCTCCAGACATTACCAAATGTTCACTGTGCAACAAAGTCACCCTCGGTTGAGAAACACAGCTCCAGCCCAGCATTCTGCAATTCTGAGAACTTCAACACAAGAAAAGAGGACAATGGCTTGATATAAACAACTGAGGTCAACATTAGCCTGAGACCAGTTTAGGGCCAAACCTACAGTGAAAATGAGAAGCTTTCATTCTTCTCTCCTGGTCTCTCTGTGGGGCAATGGGCTGATGGGCTCAAAGCTAAGTCATGAATATCAAATAGTGATAGATCCACACAGCAAAACTATGTTGTATTCATATTTCTAGTCAAATTCATGTTGGTTGCACAGACAAATTAGTTAAACAAATTTGAGAGTCACTATTTGTGGCTCCAGGATTCTCTATTTTGTGTAATGTTATGTTATAAGTATGGTTATCCTATGTATAAATTCTCAAAGGATAAAAATCACCTATAATCTTAACTACACACATATATAATCACATTTATATAACATTTATATATACATAACATATATATGGATTATATATATGTGTACATATGTATATGTAATTTATAGTAAGCAACACATATATGAAATCACATTCAGCTTCAGAGGTTGTCTTTTTAATCTGTTTAAGCAGTGGTAGTTATGGATAACAGCTCAGGCTTTGGAGTCAAGTTTTTCCCCATTGAATCACTGTTTTGCCTAGCGACCTTGAGCAAGTTATCTAAAGTTTTTGTGCCTGTTTCCTCAACTGTAAAATAGGGACAATAATAGTACCTCACAAGTTTTGTAAAGAATTAAATTATTTAATACACGTAAAGCAACTTGGGTAGTACCTAGCACACAGTATTCACTCAATGTACATTAACTATTACTATTATTTCTACGTCAAATACACTCTTTAAAAATACATGTGTTTTTAATTAAAAAAAAATATTAATTACTTGGTAGTCTGGTTGTTTTACTGAGGAATGTATCATAAACACCTAAATCTTTTTCTACAACATGATCCTTAATAGGATGGATGTACCTCATTTAGTATAAACAGTTGGTTAGAGGACACTGAAGAAAGTTGCAGATTGGGGATACTGAGAAATATTACAATCGGGCATGCTTGAACATCTGTCTCATTATTTCCTTAGGGTACAGTCCTAGAAGAAAAATTGTCAAGATAAAAGATATATTTATTTTGAAGTATTTTGATACATTTTAGGTTCCAGGATTTCTATCACCCAGAGTTCTTTGTGATACTTTATTCTTGGCTTATTATGAAAGAGGCCATAGGTGACTGCCTGTAAGCAAAGTATTAGGCTGGTGCAAAAGTAATTGTGGTTTTTGCCATTCAAAAGTAATGTCCTATCCAGGGACCTGGATGAAGCTGGAAGCCATTATCCTCAGCAAACTAACGCAGGAACAGAAAACCAAATATCGTATGTTCTCACCTATAAGTGAGAGCTGAACAATGAGAACACATGGACACAGGGAGAGGGACAACACTAACTGGGGCCCATCAGGAGAGGGCAGCGGATGCAGAGAGCATTAGGGAAAAGAGTTAATGCATGCGGGCTACATACCTAGGTGATGGATTGACAGGTGCAGCAAACCACCCTGGCACACATTTACCTATGTAACAAACCGGCACATGCTACACATGCACCCCAAACCTTAAAAAAAATAATTAAAAAGAAGAAAAGAAAAAAAAGTAATGTCAGAAACTGTAATTACTTTTGCATCAACTTGATAGCATAATCAAATCATGGTACTGTGTTCCTCAGCTACTCTGAACAGTAATGCTGAATTGCAAGTTGTGGGTGATGTGAACTTCCAGTGAAGGTGATTTGCTGATGGATGTGGGCTGGCTATCATGCCAGCTCCTCTCCAACCCCATACTGTTTGAGGTACCAGTGTTCTTCCAATATAACTAACTCCAAATACAAAAAGCATTATCTGGCCCTGAGTGTCAGAAATCCTTAGCTTCAAACTGTGATAAATTTAGGTAACTCAGAGCAGCTGCATTGACACATATTTCTCAGGCTATCTCTCTTCATTTATTCCATTCACGGAGAATTCTTCTTGGCAAGGTGTTACAGCCCTTGTGTCAGGAGAGACTTGTATAATTTAGAAATGTGTTCCTAAAATAGTGAAAGGGCTAAAATGTCTCAGAGGCATATAATGACCTCAAAGGACTCCATCAAGAGGAACCTTGCCAGAGAGAGCTGATCACATGGAACTGCAGATGAGGCAGCAACATGACATGGGATCCAACCCATTAGTCCAACAGTTTATACCCGCCTGTAATTAAAGGGACACCAATAAATAAGTGCTTTGATATTTAGAGAAATGAGATGTAAAATCATGGATTCGTGGACTCTTGATATTATAGGACTCTTCAAGGTCATCTATTCTAGCCAGTGGTCAGCTGTTGCTTGAATTTCATTTACAATTGTCCTGACAAGTGATCTTCAGCCTCTGCCTGGTTATTTCCAGTAGCAGAGAACTCACCACTTCCTGCAGGTGATTGTCTTCTTATAATACCTAATTTTTGTTTTGGTTTTGGTTTTGGTTTTGGTTTGAGGCAGGGTCTTGCTCTGATGCCTAGGCAGAAATGGAGTAGCAAGACCATAGTTCACTGCAGCCTCAACCTCCCAATCTTAAAGCAATCTTCCCACCTCAGCTTCCTAAGTAGCTGGAACTGCAGGTGCACAGCACTACATCTGGCTAATTTTTGTAGTTTTTGTAGAGATTGGGTTTCTACAACTGCCATAGAAACATGAGGTTTTGCCATGTTGCTCAGGCTGGTCTTGAACTCCTGGATTCAAGTGATCTGCCTGCCTCAGCCTCCCAAAGTTCTGGGATTACAGGCATGTACCACCATGCCTGGTCTTAGAATACCTTTCATAACTAGAAATTTCCTCCTTATTAAGATCCTGAAATCCATCAGCCTAAACAAACAAATAAATAAATGTTTTGAAGGCATTGGTGGGTGATACAGGGTGTTGAAAAAAAGTAATCGTAACAGCTGGCTCCCTCTTAAGGAGAGAACTAACTTTGTTTAGAAAAATACTTGATAACCCATTTTACTGACAAAGATGAGTTCCTAAGGGCTTATAGTAAAGTAAAACCAAACTGTTGTGCCTTAGAAATTAATGAAAATTAGTGGGTGGGATGAGCAGTCTAAGGTTAGAGAAGAAATTTGTAGTAGGCAGAAGGGGGCTGAACAAGACAGCCAGACCTTGGATCCTGTAGGGAAAAGGTGGCCAGTTAGAAATTCCCCGTGCCAAACACCACATGTTCTCACTCTTAAGCGGGTGTTGAACAATGAGAACACATGGACACAGGGAGGGGAGCATCACACACTGGGGTCTGTGGGGGGGGAGCTAGGGGAGGGACAGCAAGGGGTGGGGAGTTGGGGAGGGATAACATGGGGAGAAATGCCAGATATAGGTGATGGGGAGGAAGGCAGCAAGCCACATTGCCATGTATGTACCTATGCAACATGTACCCCAAAACCTAAAATGCAATAAAATATATATACAAAAATAAAATAAATTCCCCATGCCATAGGTCTTTTAAGAACAATATTCCATTTTAAATTTACTTTATTTCTACAATATGAAAAATAGATTGGTATAACACTTTAACAAGCAATTTGGTGAAATATATCCAATTTGCAATTAGCTGAGAATAATCCTAATTCTTGACATCTATCCTGAAAAATCAAATGCGAACATGCAAAAAATTGGAAGCAATCTAAATAATAAAACAAGGATTGTGAAGTGAATTATAGCACAGCCTCTTGGTGGGATATTTTACAACTATTAAATATGATGTTAAAGATCATTTAACATGGGAAATGTATGACAAAATGTTTTTGAAAATGTAACAGAAATTATTCAGTATTACCTAATAAGTAAACAAAATGACAAAGAAATTCTATGTCATTTCGAAATGCATTTAAAATGTTAATAATCATCATCTCTAATGGTAACTTTCTCTTATTTTCCTTTTTATATTTTTATATAGCAAACATATTTAATACCTAGAATTAGGAAATCCTAACATAATCTATATTTAAACATCAATGTTTAGCCTCTCTTAAAGTGTCTTTATTGTTGGGTTCTTCTGCAACTAGCTGAGGTGGAAAGCATGATTAGAAAAAATAAGATTATGATTATAAAAAAGAGAATCTAGCTGTCCTTTCCTTTAGACTGAACTCTGACATCTTGGTCAATTCACTTCATCTTTTTTGTTGAGGATACAATGAGTTAGTGAATATAAAAGCTCTCTAGATTACATCCTTATAAAATTACAAGAAACTGTTACTGTTAGATTAGAATCTAGAGGTGAAGATTAGAATCTTCATTCTTCCATCTTGCACTATATTCTTCTGGAAATGGCTACTTAATCCAATCTAGGAAAATATATTGCATATGGGGTCACATTTTTATATAGCATACATTGGGGTAAAATTTATACATTGGGATAAAATTCAGAGTAACACACTGAAATTCAGTGTATTATTCTGAAAACAAAATATGTGAAGGGTCCCAAAACCAGTGATATCCTAATTCTCTTTAACAGCATGTACATGTGTGATATGTGTGCAAATGTTAGTGTGTACCCATGTGGTGTGCGTGTATGTGTGGTTTGTGAGGTGTGTACATGTTTATGTATGTGTACACTGAGGAGACCTTGAGAGCCAGAAATGAATTTAGAATTCCTATTGCCCTGTAAAGAGTTTTTGGTTTTATGGGGTTTTTTGTTTATTTTTTGCTTTACTATCCATGGCATATGTGGACATTAAAACAGAAACTTTTAGGACCACAGTTTACAGATTCAAGTTCTGGAGACTTGAAATTATCACATATAAATGACTTGATGAAGCCAGCCATTCACTGAAATCTGATTGCAATACTTTAATCTTTGAGCAAAATTCAGAATAAGTCCATCTTTTGTTCCTTCAAAAAGTCAGGGAAAGAATCATTAGAAGACCCACTTATAAAGCAGTTTCAAGTGATCATTAAATAACTTGCAGTAATATTCAGATATATACTGAATTTGCACTGAATTTGAGATAATATTCAGATGTATATACTGAGCAGAACACAAGACTTGAGACAGAAGCATGAAGTTATATTCCTAGTTTCACTAACTGCAAGGCCTTTCTGACTACCCGGTAAGCAAATGGCTCTTCCCCGTAACTGGTGCCACGTCATTCCACTCTACTCTTTACTTCCCCAAATGACTGAGTCCCATCTGGCCATCCTTTCCCATTGCCAATCCCTCCCAACTCATTGCCAATTCTATGACCGGTTCCTTTGGCCTCTGAATTCTTACAACTGTATCCCTTCCCAATCCCAGCCTGTACCATTTAAATGAGATCAAGCTCCCAGCCTGGCCCCTCCCAAAAGATTATTCTGGCCACGTCTCAAAGTGGACACTACAGAGCCAAGAGAACATTTTTAAGTTATTTAATCTCACCAAGACTTGTGGAATAAATGATATCTAATGAGCTTCCTTGATCTAACATTCCATGGTTCTATGACAACACAATACTACTAATCATAAATATAATTATTACACCTGACATTTGTGTAGTGGGCCAGTTCTCAGTGCATCTTAACTCATATTATCTTTGACTCACACAATAGGTAGATAAATCAGGTGTTATTATCCCCATGCTGCAATCCAGATTGGAGATTATATGATTTATTTTTCCAGAACAGTGAAACTCAGAGCCACATCTACTGGCTCCAAATTTTAGGTTTGGTTTTTTTTTTTTCCCCCCCCACAGAATAATAAAATGAGGCAAAACTCTATTGCTGTTTATTCACAGTGGAAACAAGAGATCTGTGTAATTATGGTATTCCAAAATTTCAAATATCAGTAATGTGACTTTTTCAGACTAGATTCAAATTCTTTTTAGTCTAATAAAGCATTTCAAGCTCTTACGGAGCAAGCCACATCTCTTGCCCAGAGGAGAAACTGGTAGAGTTTCAAAGACTCTTACTCAGCTCAAAGGGACTAGAATTGAGCAGAGACCCTACTAGCTTGCCCAGATACAGAGCACCACGAGCCTCATCTTTTCTACAATGGCACAAACTCTTGACAGTCTCTAGTTCTGTATTCGTTTTCCGTTGCTGCTATAACAAATCGTCACAAACTTAGTGGCTTAAAACAGCACAAATATATTCTCTTACAGTTCTGTGGCTCAGAAGTCTGACATGGATCTCCCTGGACTAAAGTCAAGAGGTTGGCAGGGCTGGTTCCTTCTGCAGTCTCTAGAAGAGAATCATTTCCTTACCTATTCTAGACTTCAGAGACCACCCACATTCCTCGGCTCCTGGGCCCCCTCCTTTCATCTTCAAATTCAGCAATATAGCATATCTCTGACTCTACTCTGTCCTCACATCTTTTAGCCACATCAGGAAAAGATTCTCTACTTTTAAGGGGGCCTGTGATAAGATTATGGTCACCCAGATAATCCAGGATAATCTCCCAATCTCAATGTTCTTAAAGATACTTGCAAAGTTCCTTTTGCAATGAAAAGTAACATATTCACAGGTTCCAGGGATTAGGATGTTGGCATCTTTGGAAGGTCATTATTCTGCCTACCACAATGACTCTTTTTTATTAATCTTACTAAAAGGGATAATAGCTAAAATGTATCCATATTCCTTCCGTAGATCATATGCCAATGTAGGAACTTTGCATACCTTACCACAAATTTTAATAAAAATACCACATGATCAGTATCACTATCCCCATTTTACAGTGAAACTGAAACTCAAGGGCTGTTACCCTATAAGTTAGTCAGAGATAGAGCAGGCTTCTAAACTGCTGTAAAATGAATGTGTAAAGCAGAAACAGCCACTTCTCAAGGAAATCATTTATTCCCAGGCATAAAGCTGCCATGTAGCTAAGCTCAGCTGGAAGCCTGGCAAAGATTTCTGCACCGGGGAATCCCTGCCTATCCAGATTCCCAACTTGCAGCCTGACACTCCTCTGTGGTGGCCCATTTTATCCACAGCACAAGTGAAATCTGGAGATTAAGATGGCAAAAGTTCCCTATAAGGAAAACTCTTCTAACACCTCTCTAGACTCGAGGCTTTTGGTAACACATGGCAAATACGACAGGTTTCCTGGGCATCTGCTACTACTTGGCATCATCACGTTCCACAATCAATTTTAAAATTGTCATTTTTGTCCCATTGAGGCTTTAAATAGCACCTCCTAACAGCCAGGCCAACTTCTGCAGCTTTTGCTTTCTACTAAGAGCATGTGAGGGCTCTCAGGCTATTGAAAATAAATGCCACAGACTAAGTTTTGCTGTGATGGTTAATATTGAGTATCAACTTGATTGGATTGAAGGACGCAAAGTATTATCCCTGGATATGTCTGTGAGAGTGTTGCCAAAGGAAGCTAACATTTGAGTCATTGGACCGGAGAGACAGACCAACCCTCATTCTGGGTGGGCACCATCTAATCAGCTGCCAGCTTGGCTAGGATAAAGCAGGGAGGGAGAACGTGAAAGGACTTGGCTTGCTGAGTCTTCCGGCCGTCATCTTTCTCCCGCACTGGATGCTTCCTGCCTTCAAACATCAGACTCCAAATTCTTCAGCTTTTGGACTCATGGGCTTACACCAGTGGTTTGCCAGGGCTCTTGGCCCTCTGGCCCCAGACTGAAGGCTGCACTGCCAGCCTCCCTACCTTTGAGATTTGGGGACTCAGTCTGACCCACTAGCAGCTTTCTTGTTCCTCAACTTGCCGACAGCCTATCGTGAGACTCTACCTTGTGATCATGTGAGTCAATTCTCCTTAATAAACTCCCTTTCACATATACATACATCCTATTAGCTCTGTACCTCTAGAGAACCCTGTCTAATAAACTTGCACACTTTTGCTTTGTTTAAATTACTTTAAGGACATTGACAATGAAGACACATAATTCAAAATAAAATTTTCTAAAATAATACCGTATGTTCCAAGCACACAAAACATAAATGCCATCTTCTCTCTGAAAGTTGCTGAGCTAGAAATGCACATGTCACATTAGTGCCAGGACCAAAAAGTAAGAGAATAAAGGAAAATGAAATTTCAGATGCTAACATTTATTGAGCACTTTCTGTTTGCCAAGTGCTTTGGAAAACGAATCTCATTTAATTCATGCAATAGATATAAGTAACCCAATATTACCGGTCAAAACACTGAGCCTTAAAGAGGTTAAGTAACAGGTCAAGGTCACTCTGCTGGAAAGCAGTGAAGCCTGAGGGTGTCTGGCCATGAAACAATCCACTGCACCACACACCCAACCAAAGAGACCAGGCTCAAGTGTGTAAGGCAAGAGTCAGCCCTGATTTATTTGAAGGTAGGGTAACTTGGAAAAAAATATATATTTACTTGCTTACAGGCTGTGTGAGAGACAGGAAGCATTAAGGCTGAAGGTAAAAGGCAGGCAGCTGCCCCTGATTTAGTTCCAGGTATTACAATCTCCATGCACCTAATGGCAACAGTGATAGTAACACCTTGTAATTACAAAGCACCCTTCTCAAAAATGCTCAGAGCTCTTTACGGACACATTCACATCCATCTTCCCAACAGCCCTGGAATGGAGCAGACAGCACAATTAACTTCCTTTTACAGATGGAGAAGCGAATACATTTGCCCAAAGACATCCAGGGACACAGGGACCAGCAAAAACAAAAGCCCTCAAACTCCTCTCTTACCCATTGGCTACAGGAAAACAAATTCGACACTGTGGTCCCAGAGACCCATGGGTGAAACATCTATCCAGTCAGCCTTGCTATGCTCTGTAAAACTCCCTGTGAAAATGACCCACATGTCCAGAAATATGTGACAGAAAGGGTCTCTGTATCCCTCATCCCTTCGGATACTCGCTCCTGGTAGAGACCTTTCTTTTGATAAACAGCACATTTGCATTATTGAAAAACAGTCTTAGCCAGAGAAAAGTTTTGTTGCCAAATTAATTATTTATCCCAAAGAATCGCAAAGCCATGGCCAAAAAGGTCCTCAATACCAACCCCAAGAGGGATGCTAGAATTTGCCTCTCTGGCCTTGACTACAAGAAGCACCAGTTGAAGAAAGCAGGAGCCAGAAGAAGGCTAGGAGAGAGCAAAGGAAAAGGGAGGGAGATCCTGCAGAGAAGTGTGCAGACCCCACATGTGGGATGTCCAAAGCAGACTCTGTATGGGCCATTTCCCAGGTGAACCATACAGATGGTAAAGTGTGTTATTTAGCAATAGCTTTGTACACCCTTGGTGCTTATAGCTGACTACTGGTATAATTGTGTTATTGATGAGTATTTTGTTTTTGTGCTCTTCCAGGCATTTCAAGGCTTACTAGCAAGTTTACACAGGGTTCGGAAAGAATTGTGTAAAGCACAATACTATATCATATAAAAGCAGGGAGAACTCTTATTGGTCTTAAACAAAAATGTGAGCCTTACTCCAATTACCAGTTACAAAAGGCTTTCATTGCACTTACGTACAAGTCTCAAAATTAAAAATACTACTCCAAAGATGGGCAAAGTGGCATGTACCTATTATACCAGCCACTTGGGAGGCTGTGGCAGAAGAATTGCTTGAGCCCAAGAATTCAAGACCAGCCTGAGCAATACAGTAAGACCCCATCTCCAAAGAAAATACTACTCATAAGACTCAGCACTCAAGAGCCATGCCAGCTTCCTAAGCTGCAATGTTAGGCCAAGCATTGAACTATTCTCACCTCCTAAGGAAAAAGTTCAGTGGTACTGGTTTCTCCCTGAGCGAGGTTTTTTGAAAGCTAATACCTGATTTTGGAAATGCTACAGTCTTAAATGTAAATTTAATGAAAATATTATGTTATTTTGTTTGGCTTGTTGCTCCTAGACTTGATGAATAAGATCAGGGGCTTTTAGATTAATAAAATAGGTTTTTCCTACCCCGCTTTTTCCCAGTTTCTGATGAATAAAATCTAAAGGAAAAGAGAAAAGAAAAGAAAGAGCAATCTGAATTAGAAGAAACTGAGACTGACGTTTCAAGAAAATGCTGCTACATTGACAGTAGATGAGAATAAAATAAAACAAAAATGGAACACAATCTGTCGGAAGAAAGTGGCCAGAATCTAAGGAAAAGCTGACAAACAGCCTCCCCAGCCCACCCCTGAGCTTCAGTGGTCAGAAGAAAGAGATGGCCAACTCTCAGTCTCCTAGGCAATCTCAATTATAACTACAAATACATCGTTTATAAAACAAGAAAATCAAGTCTGTCAGGATATTAAAGGACTAATATGCCATGACAAAATAGGATTCATTCCAGGAATATATGCAATTATGGCTCAATATTAGGAAATCTATAATTCATCACATTAATGGGTCAAAGGAGAACGCCATCTGATTGCCTCAATAGATGTTTTTTTTAAAAGCAATTGATAAAATTTTAAGTATATGACCTAGAAATAGAAAGCTATTCTTTAATCTGAAATGGAATAGCTATAATCAAATTAATCAGAAACATAATACTTAAATATAAAACACTACAAATATTTTTATTAATATAAAGAAGGAGACGAAAATGTCCAGCATCACAACTAATATTTTAATATTCTTCTGGTAGTTTTAGACAGTTAAATGAGACCAGTAGAAGTAAAAAGAAACATAATATTAAGAAGTAGGAGAGACTTTACTTGCATATAATAAAAATATCTCTCTGAAAAAATCTGAGACAATCAACTGAAATAAATACTGCAATAGGAGAGTTGAGTAATACGGCTATTTCAAAAACTAAATATTTCAAATCATAGATTTGCTATATGCTAGTTATAACTATTTTCTTCCCAACACTTGAGTACATGTTACTGAGTTCTCACTGAGGTCTAATGCTGGGGCTCGCCCATGTTGAGAAAATCCAAAGAAAAATGAGGGTAAAAGTAATTTGGTCACATGAACAGAACGTTTCAGGAAACTTAAAGATACCAAAACAGCACCAGTTCTCTATCTTATAATGCCCCAAACTACAATGGCAGGGTTGAGAAAAGGTAAAAAAACCTTTCAAGGTGACCACAATTGTATAAATAAATGGTTACTCACAAATGGGAACAAGCAGCATTCCCTTCCCTTTTTTGTGAGAACATTCTAAAGTTTCGTAACAGATGGCATCTTTAGCATAGTGTCCCACATCCAGGCATCAACCTGCTGATTAGAGCACAACTATATCTATATATATCTGGAGTTACTTCTCTACTTACTTTTCAAACCCTGGTCTTTCAACAGTGAATCAATCCATGAGCAAGAACTTTGTCTTACTCCTTTTACTCGAGAATTAAAATACTGCTACCCACTCAGGGACTGCTCTATGCATTTATCCATTCATACATTATCCAACAAGTGTCTATTCTGTGCCAGTTATAGGCTAGGCACTGTTGTTGGCTCGTTCATCCAACAAGTGTCTATTCTGTGCCAATTATAGGCTAGGCACTGTTGCTGGTTGTTAGTGGAAGAATGATGAATCAGTTGGATAAAGAAGAGACTTTATAGCTTAGCGGGATATTCAAACAAGTAGAGAGGCAATTTTAATACAGAAAGCAAATGTGTGCTAAGGGTAGCACTGGGAAGTAGTACAACAGTAGAAAGGAGGATGTTCCAACCCGTGTTGAGGAAGGCGGTGCAGACAGACCTGAAGGATGACCAAGAATCGAAAGACAAACAATAGGGTGAAGATAGGGAAAGAAGAGCTTGACTCATTTTCCTCATTTATTGCATACAAGATAGCCACACCCTCAGTTAACATTCTCATACCCAAGGGGAGGCCTTCTAATAGTTGAGCCTACTTAGCTGATGCAGACACTGTGTCACATGCGGTGTTTTTTTAGCCTCCTGGAGATCTCTGGCAGTGCTTTAAATAATCCTTTTGGAACTAACAGAAGTTTCAAGTAGATATGATGAATTCTAGGCAGAGTGTTTTTAAGAGCTTCTTTATCCTCTGGAGCCAAAGCACCTTTCGAGGACTGTTCAAGCAATCCTCATTGCTAGATGACAAAACTCATGGTTACCAAGGATGAGAAAACCATATGAAGAAAATATCATTTTGCTCTTCAGTAAATGTTTGAACTCTGCTGGGTCTGACAGCAAAACTCCAAGGACAAAGAAATGTTATGATGTAGGCTTTTCCCATCAGGGCTCATAACAAAAATTTCTTGGGCTCAAATCAGTGTCTGCTACCATGTCAGCGTTTGAAGCATGCAGCCTAGAAAAGAGCAGCTTTGTAGATTTGGACAGTCTTATTGTCTTCTGTCCAGTAGAATGTGAGTGTTATAGAGCAAATATTTTTGCTAATCTCCTGAGAACCAGTACTTCTGTCCAATTTCAACAGATCCTCAGCTACTACAAATACTATTTTATTAATATATTACTGCTAGCCCCCTCAAACATCATTTACATTTTAAATAAGAAAGACGTGTTCATTATCAGAAAGTAGTTACTATCATGCCTCTCTAACCTGAAATATTTACATGCATTCTGCTACATCCCGAAAGAACAAATTTCAGCATCACTCTTATTAATTACAATAAAATTGGTTTTAAAGCTAATTTATATTAAACACATATATAGACTGCTGAAAACATGACATAATTGTTGATCTCCAGGAATAAGCAACTTTTGTAAATTTAACAAAGAAAAACATAACTTTTTATTCTAAAATCAGGAATAAAATGAGGATGTCTACTCTTACCATGTCTATTAACATAGTACAAAAAGTTCTAACTGAAGAAGTAAAACTGTCTTTACCCTAAGACAACGTGATTGTTTATGTAGAAAATTCTAGTCTGTGAAGACAGGAGAGGAGAAGAAAGGAGAGGAGAAAAAGGAGAGGAGAGGAGGAGGGGAAGGGAGAGGTGGGAAGGGGAAGAGGAATACTACTAAGTAAATTTATCAAGTTCAATATTCAAAAACCAGCTGCATTTGTATATACTAGCAAGAAATAATTAGAAATGGAATTTTTTAATGTCCATTAGGACAGCAGCAAAATGTATGAAACACTTAGGGAAACGTGATAAAAGATATGCAAGACTTGTGTACTGAAAACTACTGCTTGTATACTGAAAACTATTGCTAAGAGAAACGTAAAAAGAGATATAAACCAATAGAGAGATATACTGTGTTCGTGGATCAGAAGACTTGATATTAAGATGTTAATTCTTTTCAAATTGATGTATAGGTTCAATGCAATCCCAATCAAAATTCCAGGAAACATCTTTATAGAATTTGACAAGCCAATTATGTAATTCATAAGGCAGTGCAAATGGCCTAGAATGACCAAAAGAAGCTTTTAATAAGAACAAAGTTAAAGAACTTACATCACCTGACTTTAAAGCTTAGCACAAAGCTACAGAAGTCAAGACACTGTGGTGGGACATCAGGATCAACATATCATTTGTGTGTATATGTATCAAAACTTACCAAAGTATACACTTTATGTACAGTTTATCATATTTAATTATACCTCAATAAAGCTGTAATAGAAGAATATACATACACACACATATATCAACGTGTTATTTTAAGGTTGTAAACACTGATTTTTATTTTATTCTGTATGCTTCGCTTTATTTTATAAGTCCTAAAAATAAATTATATTTAAAGCCAGACAAAAATGGTAATTTTTACTTAATATTACATTTAAAATCAGACAAATAGCTTTCTAGTCTTTGTATGCTTTTATTTTTGTATAATTTGTAAAAAGTATAAACATACAATTAAATAATTCAATTTTTTTCACCATGTTATGTTATCATCTATCTGACATATAACAGACTTTCAGTTATGTTATGCTATAAATCCATAATATTCCATTTTATAGCTGGACCACAATTTACTTAATCATTTTCTTTCATTGAATGTTTAAAGCTCCCCCTCTCTTTTTCTTCCTCTTGATGTTATCTTTAACTTTCCTTTTTTTTTTTTTTTTTTTTTTTTTGAGACAGAGACTTGCTCTATTGCCCAAGCTCGGTGCAGTCTCAGCTCACCGCAGCCTCCACCTCTCAGGTTCAATCGACTCTCCTCTGCCTCAGCCTCCCGAGAAGCTGGGATTACAGGCACACACCACCACAGCCAGCTAATTTTTGTATTTTTAGTAGAGACAGACGGGGTTTCGCCATGTTGCCCAGGCTGGTCTCAAACTTCTGACCTCAGGTGATCCACCCGCCTTGGCCTCCCAAAGTTCTGGGATTACAGGCATGAGCCACTGCACCCAGTCTGTTATCCTTAACTTTCAAAACTGCTTTCATGCACATGACTTAAATATTTTTTTTAAATACAAGTATATCTTACCCAATTGTTTTCCCAAATAGAGGCATCAGTTTATATTTCCCTCAACAATATATGAATGTGTTGGTTTTATCATAATCTCGTCAGTTTTGCACTGATTTCTTTTGTTTCCCTTTGGATTTTTCAGGGTGAGGAGTGTTGGACAGAAGTGACCAGGAAGGCACAAAATGACACATTATTATTAACAAAGTTAAGCATTTCCCACGTATTTATTTTCTGTATTTTGTCCTGTGTAATGGTATTATCATCTCATTATCACAAGAAAACATTTACAGTCAATTATTTCAAAAGGAGGTAAAGGAAAGAATGGAAACACATTTGTATAAAACAAATGAGGCGAATCATATATTTTACTAAAAAGGGTTAGTGGTGACATCTTTAGGTAGGCAGAGGATAGCACACAAATGTATAACTATGATTGATTTCCCAAGTAAAGGAAACACTCTTCTGGGGACAGAAGGGAGGGTGAAATCAAATGCCTCAGATCTTTAAGTGGAGCAGACTTGAGGACAATTGGCAAGCCAGGTAGCAAATGCGCAGTCACCCCTTATATCTAGCCAATTGTTACCATGCAATAACCTGCAACAAGATCTTCTGATTTGTTTTAAAGATGTCTGAATTCTTGGCTATAATTTGAAATCTCCCCCATTTTTAAAATAGTACGTATTAAATAAAGAACAGACTTTGTATATTCAAACAAAGTATAATCAGGGCTGTTTTGGACCTGCAGACTCCCAGTTTTACTTCTGGGTTGAGCCTGTCTGAATACATTTTACTTGAGTTCCAACACTTTTCTTGAGTATCCATTGTCATGTGTATGAGTTGCTCCTCAACCGGAAAGACTTTCCATGAAGGACATCTGGTTAGTAATGGTGTATTGAATACACGTACTCATCTCTGCTTATTCCTGAAACTCTACCAGTAAGAATAAAGAAATTTAAAAGGTGAAATTCCATAAAGATTGAAAGAACAGTAGAGAAAATCATACTAATAAAGATAACAGGAAAAGAGACAATACAGATAGATTCAAGGTGTCAACAAATTTTTGGAAGCTGGAAAATGGAGGATTAAAATTACTTTAAACTAATTTTAAAGGCTGAGTCACAACTTGGCTTCATCATATCCAAAACTGGGCAGGTAATAGATATTCCTCTGAAAAGTGTGACTTTTGTGTTGTGGTTTTTTAATATATGTAAATTTTATTATGTATACTTGACTTTCACAACATATAGATAGTAAAATGGTTACTGTAGTGAAACAAATTGACATGTCTCTTATCTCACAGTTACTTATCTGTGACAAGAACAACTAAAATCTATTCAAAAATAATCCTTAATACAATTTTATTAACTATTGTCCTCATGCTGTACATTACATCTACAGATTTGTTGATCCTACATATCTGCTTCTTTCTATCCCTTGACCTACATCTCCCCATTTTCTCCCACCCACCTACCCTCACCCACACCCCTGATAAACAGTTTGATTCTCTATCTCTGTACGTTTTACCTTTGTTTTTATTGTTTAAGAATTCACATAAAAGTAAAACCATGCAATATTTTTCTTTCTGTGCCTGGCCTATTTCACTTAGCATTATGTCTTCCAGATCTATCCATGTCATGGCAAACGACAAAATCTCCTTCTTATTTAAAGCTGAATATACACGATTTCATTGTGTGTGTGTGTGTGTGTGTGTGTGTGTGTGTGTGTGTAAACGACATATTCTTTATTCATTCATCTACAAACACAGGTTGTTACCATATCTTGGCTATTGTGAATACTACAATAAACATGGAGGGTGGAGATATCTTTACAAGGTGGTGATTTCCTTTCCTTTGTGTATATACTCAGAAGAGGGGTTGCTGGGTCATATGGTAACTCTGTTTTTAATTTCTTTAGGCACTTACACACTGTTTTCCATAATGGCTGCACCAACCTACCTTCCTACCAACACTGTACCATGGCTCCTTTTTCTCCACACCCTCACCAACATTTGTTGCTTCTTGTCTATTTTATAATAGCCATCATAGCCTCCCACCCACCCTCACCCACACTCCTGATAAACACGGTTTATCAGTGATATCTCAGTGGTTTTAACTTGCATTTCCCCCCAATGGTTACTGATGTCGGGCACCTTTTTATGTATCTTTTGGCCGTTTTTATGCCTTTTTTAGTGAAATGCTTTTTTCAGGTCCTTTACCCATTTTTTTAAATTCAGTTATTTGCTTTTCTTCTATTGATTTGTAACCGTTTTTTATAAATTTTGGCTATTTTAACCTTATCAGATATGTATTTTGCAAATAATATTTCCCAATCTATAGATTACCTTTCCATTTTCTTGACTGTTTCCTTTGCTGTGTAAATGCTTTTTAGTTTGATGTAGTATCATTGATTTATTTATTGCTTTTGTAGCCTGAGCTTTTAGTGGCCCTGAGCCAAGGCCAATGTCAAAGAGCTTTCCATTCATGTTCTCTTTTAGGATTTTATGGTTTCAGGGCTTACATTTATGTTTTTTATCCATTTGGAGTTGATCTTTATGTATGGTATAAAATAAAGGTTCAAATTCATTCTTTTATATATGGAAATCCAGTTTTCCCAGCACCATTTATTGAAGAGACTATCGTTTCCCATTGTGTCCTTTTGGTGCTCTTGTCAAAAATTAGTTGACCATATATATTTGGATTTATTCCTGGGGTCTCTATTCTATTTCAATGGTCTTTTTTTATGCCAGTACCATACTGTTTTGATTACTATAGTTTTGTAATATAATTTTAAATCAGGAAGTATGATGCCTCCTACTTTGTTCTTCTTTCTCAATAATGCTTTGGCTATTCAGGGCTTTTTTGGTTCCATATATATTTTAAGATTTTTTTTTTCTATTTCTGTGAAAAATGTCATAGGAATTTTGATAGGAGTTGCATTGACTCTGTATATTACTTTGGGAAGTGTGGACATTTTAGCAATATTAATTCTTCCAATTCATGAATACAGGATATCTTTCCATTTATTTTTATCTTATTCAATGAAATGTATGACTTTTAAATGCAAAATCAACTATGTTCCTTTAATATTTAAGAAAATTATATGTTTTCAAATATTTCAATTATCTCATTTGATATAATTTTCAAGATTTAAGAAACTAATATACATAGTTGTCCTGTTTTCAATTTGACAAAAGGTTTACTAAGAGACATGCCTAAGCTTACAAAATTACATCCACAATTTGCAAAGTATTAAAAAAAGACAATAAAATTCTCTACTAAGAAAGATTAGATTTAGGAAAATATATTTTAAGAATGTTTATAATAATAATAGCTACCATTTACTAATCAACTATTATGTGCCAGGCACTGTGATAAATGCTTCATGATGCTACATTTTCTTGGATGTAATTATCATGTTTTTCCAATGAAGTATTATCCCTAGTTGTTGTTGTTGTTGTTGTTGTTGTTGTTGTTGTTTGAGATGAGGTTTTGCTCTTGTTGCCCAGTCTGCAGTGCAATGATACGATCTTGGCTCACTGCAACCTCTGCCTCCAGGGTTCACAGGATTCTCCTCCTCAACCTACCGAATAGTTGGGATTACAGATGCCCACCACCATGCCTAGCTAACCTTTTGTATTTTTTGTAGAGACAAGTTTCACCATGTTGTCCAGGCTGGTCTCAAACTTTTGACCTCAAGTGATCCACCTGCCTTGGTCTCCCTACGTGCTGGGATTACAGGTGTGAGCCACTGCACTTGGCCCATCCCTAGTTTGTTTGTTTGTTTGTTTGTTTTTGAGACAGAGTTTCGCTCTTGTTACCCAGGCTGGAGTGCAATGGCACGATCTCAGCTCACTGCAACCTCCGCCTCCTGGGTTCAGGCAATTCTCCTGCCTCAGCCTCCTGAGTAGCTGGGATTACAGGCATGCGCCACCATGCCCAGCTGATTTTTTGTATTTTTAGTAGAGACGGGGTTTCACCATGTTGACCAAGATGGTCTCGATCTGTTGACCTCGTGATCCACCCGCCTTGGCCTCCCAAAGTGCTGGGATTACAGGCGTGAGCCACCGCGCCCGGCCCCATCCCTAGTTTTTAAAAATATTTAATTGACAAATAAAGATTGTATATATTCAAGGTATAAATGTGACAATTTGATAGATGTATACATTGTGTAATGATTACCACAACTAAATTAACGTATCTATCACCACCCAAGCTGTACATTATGTCTCCAGAACACATTTGTCTTCTAACTGAAAGTGTGTTTATCAAGCCAGATTTTAATTAAGCAAATTACTTTTTAAGCAGTCGTATATTTCTGGAGATTCTAATCTGAACCTACTGGCTGAATTCAACTCATATAAAAGTCTTATTTGAACAATGCCCTGCATTTTTGTATTTAAATACTAAGGGAACATTCTAATTAGCCACAAGCTACACCACCTCCCTGTGGTGTTACACAAAGTCCATTATACTCAATTACACTGCCTCAGTCTATAAACATTTGAGTTGTTGAATTCTGAATTAAACCAAAACAAAACAAAACAAAAAAACTACCGTGAGGTTAAAAGTGCAGTCAATACAATCTTTTATGCTTCAGAGGGAACTGAATTTAAAGTATGACAGGATATTCAAAGAGAAGTGAAATTTGAGCCCTGTATAAACCATTCAAAATTTATTCAATATAATCAATTAATATTTGTAGTACTGTGGTCAGGAAGAATGGAGAGCAAAAAAAGTTCTTAACAGCATGGCCCCAGGTTTAAGACATAGTAAACACTAATTGTGGCTATAATTCTATCTGCATCTGCTTAAGTCATCTACACTTACGGCTTCAGCATTTTTGTCTGGGAAACAGAGATAAGGCTTACCTTTGTCATAGTGGAATTAGAAAAGCTTAGTTTAGAAGAGAGAAAGTTCTTTGAAAAGGATACATAAATAGCCTTAGTACACATTATAGTCTTAATACTAATGTATTTAGGAAAATCCAATTAGGTATTAAGATATTGCTCTAGAAAATCCATTTTTCTTTTCTTAATCAAAGTACAATTTTCAAAGAAAAATTGCTTTTATCCCTAAATAATCTTTCCAGGTTCCTCTGGCTTGTGAGGTGTTAGGTCTCAGCAGTTTTGAACATGAGCTCCTCTAAGGTAGGATCTTGCCATCCTCAGGGGGCAGATGCCATCAAGAATTCTTAAAGACAAATGCCTTTTTCAAATACACGTTAATGCCAGTAGAGGCACAAACCAACCTAACAGAAATTTTAAAGGCAGGAATGACTAAAAGAAGTTTTATGCTTTGTAACTACGTGGCAACAATTTCTTTTTTCCTCTTTCATATTGCCATGGCAATAAACAGACTAATCTAACAGTTAATAAATAGGTGAAAAATACCACCAGACAGCTATTTACTCCATAGATTTCTAGGGCCTTGGTCCATTGGCTATGTTGGCAGCATGGAGCACTTCTTGCCAGTGATTCTGCATCAATAAATCCCAAGCAGTTCCAAACTATTGGCATTTTGGGATGCTAAAGCCACTTCCTGTCACATTCATTTTTCATGCCTTTTCCTACTGCCTCAGATGAAGAGATTCTGTGAAAAAACAACTGGAAAAGATATTTATCTTGCTCACAGGCTTTCAATGTACATGTAGAATTATTGGTCAAGCAATGCCAGAGACATCAACGCTTTTTAATTCCATATTAAATTTTAATCTAAAGAAATTCACAAAAAATATGAAAACAGACATAGAAATCAAATTTCTTGGAACTGTTTTCAATTTAATTCAAATACAGCAATGGGCAAAGGCACTTAAAACCTTAGGGCTCAGCTTTTAAAAACTGTCCTAGAGCAAGTAGAAGTGGAACTCAATTGACTGAATAGCAAGCTCTATAAAACTTATTCAAGTGGCAAGAAAGAGTATTTTGTCTCTGGAGAACGAGTATTTTGAAAATTCTTTCAACTTACTGCCATTTAAAGGGAGAATTCTAAGAAAAGAATTTAATGTTAGAATATCTGGGATCATAATGAAACATGCTGGGGCTTTCAGCGTACTAAGGAAAAGGAATTTGGATAAGAACATCTGTTATAATTTTGAAGAGAACACCCGGTTAATTGCTGCATTCTGGAGCAATAAAATATATTTTTAACCAATGAATTTATTAAATTAGCAGCTGAATTTCTGGCTACAACCCTTCTGGCTAAAGAATTTGTTCTCTTTTTTACTTGTACTAATACAGTATATGAGTTTATGAGTCACATTTACTCATTAATAGAGCAATGAATTTTCTCTTTAACTACATATCAAGGCACTTTTAAAAGCCTACAGCAAAAGGAACCCTCCCACTTAGAGAAATCACTAAGCAGAAGGCTGCCAAGCTCAACTCCAATGTTCCTGGGCAGACAGCTTTCCTGACAGTATTAAACAACTATGCAAAGTTCATGGTATGCCTATCTAATCTAGTAAGACCCTGAAATTCACAAACATACCCAATGCTGGAGACTGCAATACTTAAATGTCAAAAATTTGGGGGCAGCTAAATGAATGCAGACAACCTTCACAAATGTGAGAGTATTCTACATCCTACCGCATAATTTGGGCTGGGAAAGCCTCTTTTGTCACAGGGCCCTATACTTCCCTTTTAGCACCAGTTGGTTATAAAAATAGGCTGCCAGGGAATAGCATGTGGTCAGTGGTGAGATGTAATAAAGCAGCTGGTGTGTTCCATTAGGCTCATGAGCTGGGAAGGTCCCTCAGAGCTGATTTTGGGAGCAACAGCCTGCTAGGAGCAAATATAGATGTTTCACCTAGATTATTAAATGTTTTTTTTTGTTTTTTTTTTTTTTGAGATGGAGTTTCGCTCTTGTTACCCAGGCTGGAGTGCAATGGCGCGATCTCGGCTCACCGCAACCTCTGTCTCCTGGGTTCAAGCAATTCTCCTGCCTCAGCCTCCCGAGTAGCTGGGACTACAGGCGTGCACCACCATGCCCAGCTAATTTTTGTATTTTTAGTAGAGACGGGGTTTCACCATGTTGACCAGGATGGTCTCGATCTCTTGACCTTGTGATCCACCCGCCTCGGCCTCCCAAAGTGCTGGGATTACAAGCGTGAGCCACTGCGCCCGGCCTATTAAATGTTTTTATCAACCAAATAGCTAATGAAGGAATGTTCTTTTTCATAGAATTTCTACTGATAATGTAGAAGAAATGAGGGAATTGGAAAATCATCCATTTTGTAAACTCTAATGAATAAAGGATATGAATCTCAACGGAAGCTAAGACCAGTAAGCAACAATTGACAGTGAACTTCACATAAGACCATCAGCTAACACCGTCTGAACCCACTAATCGACCTTAAAATAGCATTAAAGTGGAACAACCAGTCATTCTGTGCTTTACCACCTGTGAATTATTCTTGCTGGAGTAATTGTATTTACATCTAGTTGAGCCTCTATATCAAGATAGCAAGTCTACATGAAACACATAAAATTGAGGATGATGTTAAATGACACTATGAGGATATAATCAGCCAACTTCAAAATGAGGAAACCATTATGGGAAAAACATCCCAGTTTCTTAAGAAATAAATGACATGTCAAAGTGGGGTAGGGGGTTCCTGTTAGGGATCAAAAAAGACTTCAGAACCTCAGGCAGCCAAATGCAACATCTGAACATTACTTGGATACCAAATAAGGTTCAAATCAAACAAAACAACTGTAAAAAGGCATTTTTGAGTCAAATGTGAGAACCTTAAAAAATTTTATTTAATCAGATGGTGATGTTTTTAAATCCTTAGCTATTATAAACATACTACAATTGACCCTTGAACAACACAGAGGTTAGGGGTGCCAAGTCTTATGCAGTTGAAAATTTGCATATAACTTTTAACTCCCCTAAGACTTAGCTACTTACAGCCTACTTTTGAAAAGAGGCCTCATCAGCGACATACACAGTCGATTAGCACATATTTTTATGTTACATGTGTTTTGTGCCCTGTTGTTACAATAAAGTAAGCTAGAGAAAATAAAATGCTATTAAGAAAACCATAAGAAAGAAAAAATATATTTACTATTCACTAAGTGGAAATGGAATATCACAAAGGTCTTCATCCTCATCATCTTCACGTTAAGGAAACTGGGGAAGAGTAGAAAGATGAGAGGTTGGTCTTACCACCTCAGGGGTGGCAGAGGAGGAAGAAATGGAAGGGAAGGCAAGAGAGGCAGGTACACGCAGTGTAATTTTTATTGAAACAAAAGTTAAATATAAGTGGACCCATGCAGTTCAAACCCATATTGTTCAAGTGTCAATCATAAAGTGTTTATGAGTGAAATATTTCATGGATTTGCTTTAAATATGTCACCAGACTATAAAGATATGGGGGGAGGGAAAAGATGAAATAAGATTGGCAAAATTTAGTAACTGTCAAGGCTGGCTAATGGGTACGTTTCACTATACTACTACTGTGTGCATTTGAAATACTGCATATAAGAAAACTAAAAAGAGAGAGAAAGAATTGCTGTGGAAGGTTGTTCCCTTCGTTTAGTCCCCACTAAAAGAGCCCATGAACAGAAAAAAAGTTTGCAGCAGGGAAAATGGACAGAAAAAGAGGAGAGAGAAGCAAACAAGAGGAAGAAAACTATGAGAGCTGGGAAAGTAGCTGCAGGTCGTTTTGGTCTCTCTAAAGGAGAAGATGTGAATTCACCATTATGACTGACTGCCTTTTTTAAGGAAAAATAATCTCACATCAGCCCTTGCACTAATCATATGTTCTCACTCATCATTCCTGGTGAAAAATGATGAAATTATGTGAATGCAGATATTGAGCTTGAAAAGATAAACTCTACTGCTGATGCAGATTATTGTAAAAATATATTTTCCAGAGTGATGTCTCTAAGCCTTTATTGTTTATTTTTTAGAGTAATTTTTTTCTTTTCTATACATGGATTTAAATACTGCTACTTTTTTCCCATGGAAATTGTTTTTCCCAGGGAAAGGGCAGGTATATTGAGAATTGATTATGTAGATAAGGATATGAGACCCCTAGGGTGGCAGAAATATAAGTAAGCATGTTCTTCAAGTATTTTAGAAGTAAATTAAACTGGGCTCAGCACAGCTCAGCCTGGACTGGAATGCTGCCACCCTTCTCTGATATGCCATGTAGTACTCAAACTAAAAATCCCTCAATGGGCAAATGCTGGATAATTGTAACTTGGTATAATTGCCCTGATGGGAGCCATTGGTCTAGATCACTTGCCTGTGGAATTTCTTTGAAAGGAGTAAATGTTTTCACTGTCATCTGTTCCAAGAAATAATAGATCCTGGGGCCAAAAATGGGATCTAAAAAGACAGAGTCTAGAGAAACAGATAAATTCCTTTCTCTCTCTGGAAACTGAATCTGGACTCCAAGTGTCACCAGCCTTGAGACCATCATCTGTGACCCATCCTCATTGATCTAGGCCTATGGAGCTAAAATAATCCTCATCTAGAAATGGTTTTAAGTTGCACGTTCTATATGCCCCTTCCGATGACCTTGAATCTTCATTAGAGTTTTACCAGTGTTGTGACCAGTTTTTGGCCATTTCATGGGGACACTCGAGAAAGGGCTTGTGCCAGTACTCATGCAAAGAAGAAAAACAAAAACAAAACCACAAAAAAAATTGCCAGTCAGGAGCTACACAGTGACCTAAAGCAGAGAGAGAAGAGACTCAGGTACACAACAGAGCTGGGCATGGTGGCTCATGCCTATAATCCCAGCACTTGGGGAGGCCAAAGCAGGCCAACCACTTGAGGTCAGGAGTTCGAGACCCGCCTGGACAACATGATGAAACCTTGTCTCTTTTAAAAATATAAAACCTGGTGGGTGGATCACCTGAGGTCAGGAGTTCGAGACCAGCCTGGCCCACATGGCGAAACCACATCTCTCCTAAAAATACAAAAGTTAGCCGGGTGTGGTGATAGGTGCCTGTAATCCCAGCTACTCAGGAGGCTGAGACATGAGAATCACTTGAACCCAGAAGCAGAGGTTGCAGTGAGCCAAGATCACACCACTGCAGTCCAGCCTGCGGGATAGAGCAAGACTCTAACACACACACAAAAAAAAAATAGCTTGGCAGGATGGTGCACACCTGCAATCCCAACTACTCTGGAGGCTGAGGCACGACTATTGCTTGAACTAGGAAACAGAGGTTGCAGTGAGCTAATATCATGCCTCCAGCCTGGGCAACAGAATGAGACTCTGTCTCAAAAAAAAGAAAAAAAAAGACTTCAAAACTAAATGGCTCAACACCAGGACAGAGTTTTTAAAACAGGTAAGCATCTGGATTTCTAAAGAACCTGGTGAAGACCGTACTTATTTCTGGAAGCCAGAGTGGAAGCATGAAGACTTCACGATGTAGAGTATTAATGCAAATGTGTTCTTGCGCACTAATGTGGCACATACTAGTTAAAATTATAAAAGGAAAATTTAATTTTAGTGTGGATTTTTAAAAATTAAAAAGCAGTGCATTCAATTGCAAAGAAAAACATGCTGCAGCTGAAGCTGTGACCAAAAAAGAAGTTCAGAAAGAAAACGAAACCGAAATTAACTTGTTAGATTTACATATTCACACGTGTGTGTGTGCTTGTGTGTGTGTCTATGTGAGTAACTGATACAGAATTGCATCAGCCTTCACTATATCCACAGCTCTTAATGATAAGGAAGTGGAAAAGGATTTTGTTAAATATTAAAATTTGTATCAGACCCTTGATTTTGTTGGTGGCCAAATGCTCTGAATATGGTGGCTTGATTCGATTTGAAGAACTATAGTGTTCAGCAGTTGATGCCATCAAGCCTCAGGACACATTAACTTATGATAAATAGCAGAACTGAGCTCTTCCAGAATGAAAACGTTGTGAATGCAAGTGACCAACCTTCCCAGCAGATGCCAATTAGAACGACACCAGCCCAGACTTGACTCTACCTTTACTACAGAAACTCTGACAGGAATTTTGGGCATCTGACTCTAGTTAGCCACTGCATAACGTTCCTTATTCCCATCTCTAAGACGTCAGCTGAGAGTCACTTACCTGACAGAGTCCAAGATTGAATGTTAGTAGGTGACACTGGGCCTCCTCCCAGCACTTGATTCTCCTCTCACCTCCTCACCCACGTGTCCTAACTAGGTGGGAATTCCAGTTCTTGTGTCTAGCTCATTCCCATATCCCCTGCTACTTATCAACGCACGCTCGGCCAAGGATAAATTATCCCTTATCCTATCGCCTTCTGTTTAATCCCCACCATACTTTTTCCTCCCCACAAATATTTCTATCAAATGACTATAGACTTTTCCAATTGTCTCTAAACAGATAAAATCTTGGCAAAATCTCATCATATAAATTTATAGGAATCATCAGTTGAATAATTGATCAACAACACATTGCTCCCATCTGTCTGCCCAACACCACATCAAGTCCTAACTATACTTCCCAACATATACCAACCTTAGGATTTTTTTAACTTACTAATTTTATTACACCATCATATATATTGCTTATTATGTCCCTGGAACTGCTCTAAGTGTGGCTACAGAGATTAACTCATTTAATCCAATCAGCTAATATAGATTGACTGCTTATTATGTACTAAGGTATTAGACACTATTAAAGAAATAGAAAAATATAATTCCCTAAACTTCAAGACCTTGAAATGTAGTTGAGTAGATAAGACTTAAATACAAATAACCATAATACATCAATCAGTGCCACATAAGTGTTTCAGACAGCAAGTTTTATAGGAGCTTAGAAGTGGGAGAAAGATATAACTGACACATAGTAAATGTGCAGTCAGTGTTTGATTGAGTTAAATTGAATCAGGGCACTTAATATGGAAAATAAAGACAGGTGGAGTGACATGAAATTTGACAATCTGGAAATGTGCAGGAAAAATGCATGTTTTCCTGCGTTATATGCATGTTTTCTTTTAAATACGTTTTTACTTAAAATAATACAAAAACAGGGGATTGATCCAAGATGGCCATTTAGGAACAGCTCAGGATCGCAGCTCCCAGTGAAAGTACAGAGGGTGAGTGGATGCTGCATTTTTATTGCCCAAAGAGTAGGAAATTCTCAGAAGCCCCATGGGTCACCAGCGCGGCTGTTTCAGCCAGCGGGGCTGTGTCGGCCGGTGCAGCTGCATTGCGCCGCGTGACTGCTTTGTCAGCACCCCGGTGCAGCGGTCCTCCATACAAAATACACTGGTCTGGGTGCCCTTTTGGCTGGCGATTGGAGCCACAGGAAGTTGCCCATTCATCTCTTTAAAAAGGGGACTGAACAGGGAAGCAGGACAGTAGATTCCAGTGCAAAAAAAGCGACACAAATCTCAGTGCCACTATTTAAGCCAGCACAGTGAGTCGCCGCACGGGAAAACACATAGATCCCAGTGCCTCTTCAATAGGTGACTGGAACACCAACTTAAAAAAAAAAAAAAAAAAAAAGAACTCTGAGGCAGGGAACCAGGCCATCAAGCTCAGCTGGTCCCACCCCCACAAAAGAACAGCAATCAGAAACTCTCTGGATTGAGAGTTTCACAGCAAGCGCAGCTGAACCCGGGAAGGTCCAGCTCTGTGGGGGAGGGGCGTCCGCCATTACCGAGGCACTCCAACACTACAGAGGTAGTCAGCCAATGCTGAGGCAGCCCGCCGTTGCCAAGGAAACCCGCCATGGCTGAGGCAGCTCACCATTGCCGAGGCAACCCGCCATTACAGAGAGAGTCCTCCAATACAGAGGTGGGCCAACATAGCCAAGGCAGTTCTACCTACACCCATATAAACAGGACTACATGGAAGCTCACTTGGCAGCTGGGTGGAGCCAACAGCAGCTCAGCAAAGCCTCTACAGGCAGACAGTGACTAGGCCACCTCCTTGCTGGGCAGGGCAGCTCTGAAGGAAAAAAAAAGAAGGCAGCAGCACAACAGAAACTCATAAAGCCCTAAATCCCTGGGACAGAGCACCTGGGGAAAAAAAGCGGTTTATCAGTTCTGCTGCAGCAGACCTAAATGTACCTGCCCAGCAGCTCTGAATGAACAACGGAGCTCACAGCTCAGCACTTGAGCTCCTACAAAGAACACACTGTCTCCTCAAGCAGCTCTCTGACCCCTGTATATCCAAAGAGCCACCTCATAAAGGAGAGATCAGACTGACACTTGGCGGATTTCCTTCTGGGACGAAGACAGCAGAAGAAGAAAACTGGTAGCAACCATTACTGTACTGCAGCTGCTGCAGGTGATCCCCAGGCAAGCAGGGCCTGGAGTGGACTTCAGCAGACCTACAGCAGAGGAGACGGACTGTTAGAAAGAAAACTAAGAAACAGAAATAACCTCATCATCAACAAACAGAATGTCCACTCAGAGACCCAATCTGAAAGCCAGCAACTACAAAGACGACAGGTGGATAAATCCATAAAGATGGGAAGAAACCAGCACAAAAAGGACCAAAACAGCACCTCTCCTCCTACAAGGGATCACAACTCCTCACCAGCAAGGGAACAAGGTTGTATGGAGAATGAGTGCGATGAAATGACAGAATTAGACTTCAGAAGGTGGGTAGTAAGAAACTTCTGTGAACTAAAAGAACATGTTCTAACCCAATGCAAAGAAACTAAGAACCTTGAAAAAAGATTTGAAGAAATGCTAACGAGAATGGACAAAATAGAAAGGAATATAAGTGAATTGATGGAGCTGAAAAACACAACAGAACTTTGTGAAGCATGCACAAGTTTCAACAGCCTAATTGACCAAGCAGAAGAAAGGATATCAGAGGTCGAAGATCAACTCAGTGAAATAAAACGAGAAGGCAAGAATGGAGAAAAAAGGGTAAAAAGGAATGAACAAAGTCTCCAACAAATGTGGGACTATATGAAAAGACCTAATAAATGTTTGATAGGTGTACCTGAATGCGATGAAGAGAATGAATCCAAGCTGGAAAATACTCTTCAGGATATTATCCAGGAAAACATCCCCAACATAGCAAGGCAGGCCAATATTCAAGTCCAGGAAATACAGAGAACACCACAAAGATATTCCTCAAGAAGAGTAACCCCAAAGCACATAATCATCAGATTCACCAGGGTTAAAATGAAGAAGAAAATGCTAAGGGCAGCCAGAGAGAAAGGTCGGGTTACCCACAAAGGGAAGCTCATCAGGCTCACAGCAGATCTCTCAGCAGAAACCCTAGAAGCCAGAAGAGAGTGGGGGCCAATATTCAACATCCTTGAAGAAAAGACTTTTCAACCCAGAATCTCCTATCCAGCCAAAATAAGATTCATAAGTGAAGGAAAAATAAAATCCTTTGTGAACATGCAAGTACTCAGAGATTTCGTCACCACCAGGCCTGCTTTACAAGAGCTCCTAAAAGAGGCTCTACACATATAAAGGAACAACCAGTAACAGACACTCCAAAAACATGCCAAATGGCAAACAGAAATAACACAATGAAGAATCTGCATCAACTAATAGGCAAAACAGCCAGCTAGCACCAAAATGGCAGTATCAAATTCACACATAACAATATTAACCCTAAATGTAAATGGACTAAATACCCAAATCAAAAGACACAGACTGGCAAATTGGATAAAAAGCCAAAACCCATCAGTGTGCTGTAGCCAGGAAACCCATCTCACATGCAAGGATACACAAAGGCTCAAAATAAAGGGATGGAGGAAGATTTACCAAGCAAATGGAGAACAAAAAAAAAGAAGAAGTTGCAATTCTCATCTCTGATAAATTAGACTTTAAAGCAACAAAGATCAAAAGAGACAAAGAGGGACATTACATAATGGTAAAAGGATCAATGCAACAAGAAGAGCTAACGATCCTAAATATATACGCACCCAATACAGGAGCACCCAGATACACAAAGCAAGTTCTTAATGACTTACAAAGAGACTTAGACTCCCACACAATTATAGTGGGAGAATTTAACACCCCATTGTCAATATTAGACAGATCAACCAGACAGAAAATTAACGAGGATATCCAGGACTTGAACACAGACCTGGATCAAGCAAACCTAATAGATATATACAGAACTCTCCGCCCCAAATCCACAGAATATACATTCTTCTCAGCAACACATCACACCTACTCTAAAATTGACCACATAATTGGGAGTAAATCACTCCTCAGCAAATGCAAAAGAACAGAAATCATAACAGTCTCTCAGACCACAGTGCAATCAAGTTAGAACTCAGAATTCAAAAACTAACCC
>NW_022436986.1:7038691-7109061 GCF_009761245.1 Sapajus apella | reverse complement strand
TCCAGCCAAACTAAGCTTCATAAGTGAAGGAAAAATAAAATCCTTTGTGAACATGCAAGTACTCAGAGATTTCGTCACCACCAGGCCTGCTTTACAAGAGCTCCTAAAAGAGGCTCTACACATATAAAGGAACAACCAGTAACAGACACTCCAAAAACATGCCAAATGGCAAACAGAAATAACACAATGAAGAATCTGCATCAACTAATAGGCAAAACAGCCAGCTAGCACCAAAATGGCAGTATCAAATTCACACATAACAATATTAACCCTAAATGTAAATGGACTAAATACCCAAATCAAAAGACACAGACTGGCAAATTGGATAAAAAGCCAAAACCCATCAGTGTGCTGTAGCCAGGAAACCCATCTCACATGCAAGGATACACAAAGGCTCAAAATAAAGGGATGGAGGAAGATTTACCAAGCAAATGGAGAACAAAAAAAAAGAAGAAGTTGCAATTCTCATCTCTGATAAATTAGACTTTAAAGCAACAAAGATCAAAAGAGACAAAGAGGGACATTACATAATGGTAAAAGGATCAATGCAACAAGAAGAGCTAACGATCCTAAATATATACGCACCCAATACAGGAGCACCCAGATACACAAAGCAAGTTCTTAATGACTTACAAAGAGACTTAGACTCCCACACAATTATAGTGGGAGAATTTAACACCCCATTGTCAATATTAGACAGATCAACCAGACAGAAAATTAACGAGGATATCCAGGACTTGAACACAGACCTGGATCAAGCAAACCTAATAGATATATACAGAACTCTCCGCCCCAAATCCACAGAATATACATTCTTCTCAGCAACACATCACACCTACTCTAAAATTGACCACATAATTGGGAGTAAATCACTCCTCAGCAAATGCAAAAGAACAGAAATCATAACAGTCTCTCAGACCACAGTGCAATCAAGTTAGAACTCAGAATTCAAAAACTAACCCAGAACCGCACAGCTTCATGGAAACTGAACAACTTGCTCTTGAATGTTGACTGGATAAACAATGAAATGAAGACAGAAATAAAGATGTTCTTCGAAACCAACGAGAATGAAGACACAACATACCAGAATCTCTGGGACACATTTAAAGCAGTCTCTAGAGGAAAATATATAGCAATAAGTGCCCACATGAGAAGCAAGGAGAGATCAAAAATTGACACCCTATTGTCAAAATTGAAAGAGCTAGAGGTTCAAGATCAAAAAACCTCAAAGTCTAGCAGAAGACAAGAAATAGCTAAGATCAGAGCAGAACTGAAGGAGATAGACACACAAAAAAAACCTTCAAAAAATCAATAAATCCAGGAGCTGGTTTTTTGAAAAGATCAACAAAATAGACAGACCACTAGCCAGATTAATAAAAAAGTAAAGAGAGAATAACCAAATTGATGCAATAAAAAACGATAAAGGGGATATCACCACAGATTCCACAGAAATTCAAACCATCATCAGAGATTATTACAACAACTCTATGCACATAAACTAGTAAACCTGGAAGAAATGGATAAATTCCTGGACACTTGCCTCCTCCCAAGCCTAAACCACGAAGAAGCCGAAGCCCTGAACAGACCCATTACAAGGTCTGAAGTTGAGGTAGCAAGTAAGAGCTTACTACCCAAAAAAAGCCTAGGTCCAGACGGGTTCACAGCCGAATTCTACCAGACATACAAAGAGGAGCTGGTACCATTCCTTCTGAAACTATTCCAAACAATACAAAACGAGGGAATTATTCCCAAATCATTTTATGAGACCAACATCATCCTGATACCAAAACCCGGCAGAGACTCAACAAGAAAAGAAAATTTCAGGCCAAAATCCATGATGAACATAGACGCAAAAATCTTCAATAAAATACTGGCAAGCCGATTGCAACAGCACATCGAAAAGCTTATCCACCATGATCAAGTAGGCTTCATCCTGGGGATGCAAGGCTGGTTCAACATACACAAGTCTATAAACGTAATTCACCACATAAACAGAACCAAAGACAAAAACCACATGATTATCTCAATTGATGCAGAGAAGGCCTTTGACAAAATTCAACAGCCCTTTATGCTAAAAACCCTCAATAAGCTAGGTATTGACGGAACGAATCTCAAAATAATGAAAGCTATTTATGACAAACCAACAGCCAATATCATACTGAATGGGCAAAAACTGGAACCATTCCCCTTGAAATCTGGCACTAGACAAGGATGGCCTCTCTCGCCACTCCTATTCAATACAGTACTGGAAGTTCTAGCCAGAGCAATCAGGCAAGAAAAAGAAATAAAAGGTATTCAAATAGGAAAGGGGAAAGTCAAATTATCTCTATTTGCAGATGACATGATTGTATATCTAGAAGACCCCATCGTCTCAGCCCAAAATCTCCTGAAACTCATAAGCAACTTCAGCAAAGTCTCAGGATACAAAATCAACATGCAAAAATCACATGCATTCCTATACACCAATAACAGACTTAAAGAGAGCGAAATCAAGAAGGAACTGCCATTCACAATTGTCACAAAGAGAATAAAATACGTAGGAATACAACTAACGAGGAACATAAAGGACCTCTTCAAGGAGAACTACAAGCCACTGCTCAACGAAATAAGAGAGGACACAAACAGATGAAGAAATGTTCCATGTTCATGGTTAGGAAGAATCAATATTGTGAAAATGGCCATACTGCCCAAAGTAATTTACAGATTCAATGCTATCCCCATCAAGCTACCAATGACCTTCTTCACAGAACTGGAAAAAAATACCTTAAACTTCATATGGAACCAAAAGAGAGCCTGCATAGCCAAGTCAATTCTAAGCAAAAGGAACAAAGTGGGAGGCATCACACTACCAGACTTCAAACTATACTACAAGGCAACAGTAATCAAAACAGCATAGTACTGGTACCAAAACAGAGATATAGACCAGTGGAACAGAACAGAGGTCTCAGAGACAACACAACATATCTACAACCATCTGATCTTTGACAAACCAGACAAAAACAAGCAATGGGGAAAGGAGTCCCTGTATAATCAATGATGCTGGGAAAACTGGTTAGCCATGTGCAGAAAGCAGAAACTGGACCCCTTCCTGACACCTTACACTAAAATTAACTCCAGATGGATTAAAGACTTAAACATAAGACCTAACACCATAAAAACCCTCGAAGAAAATCTAGGCAAAACCATTCAGGACATAGGTGTAGGCAAGGACTTCATGACCAAAACACCAAAAGCATTGACAACAAAAGCCAAAATAGACAAATGGGACCTAATCAAACTCCACAGCTTCTGCACGGCAAAAGAAACAGTCATTAGAGTGAATAGGCAACCAAAAGAATGGGAAAAAATTTTTGCAGTTTACCCATCTGACAAAGGGCTGATATCCAGAATTTATAAAGAACTAAAACAGATTTACAAGAAAAAAAACAAACAAGTCCATTCAAAAGTGGGCAAAGGATATGAACAGGTACTTTACAAAAGTAGACATACATGAGGCCAACAAACATATGAAAAAGTGCTCATCATCACTGGTCTTCAGAGAAATGCAAATCAAAACTACATTGAGATACCATCTCACGCCACTTAGAATGGCGATCATTAAAAATCTAGAGACAACAGATGCTGGAGAGGATGTGGAGAAATAGGAACACTTTCACACTGTTGGTGGGAGTGTAAATTAGTTCCACCATTGTGTAAGACAGTGTGGCGATTCCTCAAGGACCTAGAAATAGAAATTCCATTTGACCCAGCAATCCCATTACTAGGTATATATCCAAAGGATTATAAATCGTTCTACTATAAGGACACGTGCACACGAATGTTCACTGCAGCACTGTTTACAATAGCAAAGACCTGGAACCAACCCAAATGCCCATCGATGATAGACTGGACGGGGAAAATGTGGCACATATACACCATGGAATATTATGCAGCCATCAAAAACGATGAGTTTGTGTCCCTTGTAGGGACATGCATGAACCTGGAAACCATCATTCTCAGCAAACTGACACAAGAGCAGAAGATCAAACACCGCATGTTCTCACTCATAGGTGGGTGTTGAACAATGAGAACACATGGACACAGGGAGGGGAGCACTACACACTGGGGTCAGTTGGGGGGAAATAGGGGAGGGTCGGTGGGGGGTGGGGAGTTGGGGAGAGATAGCAAGGGGAGAGATGCCAGATGTAGGTGATGGGGAGGAATGCAGCAAATCACACTGCCACATGTGTACCTATGCAACAATCTTGCATGTTCTTCACATGTACCCCAAAACCTGAAATGCAATAAAATAAATGGAAAAATAATAATAATAATAATACAAAAACATATTAAAGGGACACATTTTCTTAATATCATCACTACACATGGGAATTCCTGCAGGTGGTGTATCTAATAATATGCTAAAAATATGATCATTAATTATAATTCATTCTGTTTTTTGATAGAACATAATTCTAATTAGTTTATATTTTGTAGGGTTTTACTTAATTTGAGCCTGCTTTAAAAATGTTGTCATTTGATTAGCAATGATTTTTCTCTAATGTTGAATGGTTTTCTGTTTATTTCAAATCCCCCAAAAAAGGAGACCATGACACTATTCTAAAAGTTGACAATGAATATTCAAAAAGTCACATTTTTGGGGAAATAATTCAAAGGCAGTACAGTAGACATGAAGGAGTGGCGACAAGACTCTCTCTCACTTCTTTACTGTGACATAGATTCATAAATTGAGATTAGCATGCCTAAAATATCACTTACGGTTTAGCACACTAGTATGATTTTCATGGCAGAATCTCAGAACTCAAGCATTTATGTTAAAATGGCAAGCCCATAAATTGAATCAAAATGTTCATATTAAAATGGAAGGCTCATAAATTAAGATTCTAGGTAGCAATACCAGCATCCCAGCCTAAATGAGGTCTTAGAATTCCCATTTGTAGTCAGGAAGAAAGGAAAAGATCTTGCAGAACAAGAAAGCAAGGACACCTTCTGAAAAAGGAGGACACGGTGTAATGAACATATTAAAATAAAACATATTAAGTGACCTGGATAAAGAACAGACTATCATAAAGATTAGGCAGCATAGAGCAGGGAAAAGGACAGTCAGGAAGCCAGGGCTCGTACTGGTGTCTCCCTCATTGATTAGATGAAGGGCCCTGGCCACTTGAGAAGAGATGAATGGTCTGGGATGATACTGTTCGTTAAGATCCTTACTAGACTTCCTGCTGTGGACTGGCCCCTAAGGAGCCTCTGACTAATACTGAGCTTCCCCTGAAGTTGCTGCTTTGACCCAGCTATGAGGGTTGCTATCTTGGTGAAAGTGTTCTCTTTGAAATAAATAAATTGGCATATAGTTCCCACATTTTCATCTTGAAATCTGGTTATCCTGTATTAAAGCTTTCTGAGATGTAATCACAGTGTAGTTGACATTATTGAATTGTGTACCCCCATACTGTGAGACCACTTTAATAACAATAATCACAACTAATATTTATAGCACTGTGTACCGTGTCCCAGACACTATATTAACAATGTCTGCCCATTCCTGGCGGTGAGAAAACGTTTGTTAATGTATTTATCCAAGGTCCTACAGGCAGTACCTGGCACATGGTAGATGCTTAAGTATCTGTTGAATAGGTGAGCAAGTAAACCTTAAAAACCCAAGAAATTCCTAGCCCTGCCCTTCTTAGGGAAAAAGCCTTCACAGTGAGAGAAAGAATCTGCCCTCCCTGGTGCCCTAATTACAGCAGGTGGAATGATGAACACAGGCCCACTTTTCATGACACTACCTCTACCTTGGCTTTCTTAACTTCAACCATTTCCTGTACATGAGGTCTAAAATATGAATTAGAAGAGTCTAATTCTTACTCTCTTTATGTCTCCGAGTAGAATATTCAACATCCCATGCCTGATAAATATTAATATATGTTGAATCAGAAGTGAATTTTTTTTTAAGCAACAGAGAAGATTCAACACATGAAAGAAACTTGCAAAAGCCAAATATGAGTGTGAGTTCAGAGTCAAACTCCAGTTTCCAAGAAATGTAAACACTAATCGAGTTTGAAACCTTTTGGCCAGAAAAATCCCACTGAAAAAATGATAAAAGATTTCTCTAGATTTAACTTTCCTTTTTCTTTTAAACTTTTTTCAAGGCTGTTTCTCAGTGCGAAAGACTTAGCTTTCTTTAGGTGTCATTCTGAGATGAGGGAGAAAGGGAAAGGGATAGTGATAGAAATCCTGTTCCTGAGAAAGACCAATATTCACACATTTATTCATTTCACAGGTATTCTTGCAAATCTATTATGTGCATGACACCTTGCAGGGCACTGGCGATATAGTGATAAATAGGGCCTTGCAGTCTGATGGGAGAGACACAAAGCAATCAGGACTATATGGTCCCTGTTTCTTACAGGAAGCTGCAAAACACAAGAAGGTCACCGGTCACCTACCTCAGCTGCAGTACCATATCTAGACTAGATTACATGTAGAGTGGAAGGGTCACTCCGCAAATCAACATTTCAGCACACTCTTTAGAGCAAAGGTGGCACTTGAAATATCTTCTCAGGCAATGCCAAAGCCAATGCTGAAAATCTTTGGGTGAAAACCAAAAGCAGGTTGAGAAAACTCTCCTCTGCAATAGTGTACTTAATGATATGGTTTTGCCCACCTAGGAAAGATGTTCACCCATGAAAACTTAGCCAACCAAGGCCTAAAATAACCTGATAGTTTCAGGAAACAAGATCATCTATACGTTTCCTTAGCGCAATCCAAAAAAAATTTACATCAACTTATTTTCTTTCTAAATCCCTATATAAAACTACCCTTAATATGTTTTTAAATGCAGAAATTCTTTATGCCAGAGTATGGCATGAATAAAAACACTGTAAATGCAGTTTTGCACACTTGTTTCTTCATGGGCATCACAAGTATTTTACATAATAATGATACAGATTTCGTCCCACTGAAGAAAAAAGAGCTTAAATATAGGGTAAACGACAAATATTTCACTATTTGTGTATTCCCATCAAATGCTACAGATTCCAATAGTTTAACCTAGAATAATGTCGTAGTTTTCCTTTTTCTATTCAATTAGTCTATGACTGCACATAGTAGATCACCAATGCAGTTGATAAAATAATATCCTTTTAAAGGAACCGGTGATTTTAATGCTTCTAGTTAAACAATAAATAAGATTGCACTAAGCAGGTTACTAATGGGGTTGATAAAATGTGATCCTTTTAAAAGATACTGGAGACTTTAATGCTTCTGGCTAAATAATAAATATTACTAGAGCTATAGACTGAATATCTGTGTTCCCCTAAAATTCATATGTTGAAATCCTAACCCCTAAGGTATTAGGAGTTGTAGTCCTTGGGAGGTAATTAGGTCATAAGAACAGAGACCCCGTGAATGAAATTAGTGCTCTTACAGAAGAGGCCCAAAAGAGATCCCTTGTCTCATCTGCCATATAAGGACACATCAAAAAGATGGCAGTCTATGAACCAAGAAACAGGTCCTTAACACACACAGAATCTACCTATGTCTCCAGAACTGTGGGAAATAAATTTCTCTTGTTTATAAGCCACCTAGTTTATGGTACTTTGTTATAGCATCCCAAACAGACTAACAGCTAGCACTAGTGTCTTAAGTATGACCGTGTGGCAAGGAAAAAAGAAGATGATCAAAGACTGAGCTAGCACAGAATTGGTGGCTCTCCATCTTCAATTAAGAAGCATTTGTTAATATTACAAAAAAGAAAGTTAACATGGAAATAAATAAATAATGTCAATATTTTGCCAAGTGTACCAAGAGTGGTAGGAAAACTGGAAAACGTTAGCTCAAGAAAAAATTATTGTAGTTTATATAGGAAGTCATTGCTATAAGAGTCAAATATTCCCATTTAAAAATTATCATGTCTCACTGGATAGTTGCATTGAATTCTCTTATTGCCAAAGTAAATGCCAAAAATATAAGGAAAAAAGATTAAGGAGAAAATAGATTATCAAGATTTCTACTTACAGCAATACAGTAGATAAAAGTCAATGAGTAGCCCTCAAGCTTGAAATAGAAACATATTGATAAAATTATGAAATTCACAAATTCAATTCAATCCAAAACTGAACTGGAAAGAAAGTAAACTATACCTAGAGCCCAAAAATAAAATGAAAGCAGGAATCCCAGGAATAATCAAACACCAAAGTTAGCTTTTATCCTAAGGTTTCTGGTTAGCCCTAAAGACTTTAAGCTTACACTTTGAGGCTGTGAAGATCCCAACACAAAGAAGATAAAGCCTATGATTTCCTCAAAATGAGTAAACCAATTTGTTTTAACTACATATAAAAACTAGGACTCTGTCTAGATGAGAAATGAACCCCACTGAACAAAAAGGAACAGCAAAATCTTGCCTGTCTTTACCTTGGCACTAGGTGGAGAGAAAAATATCCCTGTGAATTAGTAACAAGCTAGTTCTCTTTCTTTTTTTTTTTCTTTTTTTTTTTTTTTTTTTTTTTTTTTTGAGACGGAGTTTCGCTCTTGTTACCCAGGCTGGAGTGCAATGGCGCGATCTCGGCTCACCGCAACCTCCGCCTCCTGGGTTCAAGCAATTCTCCTGCCTCAGCCTCCTGAGTAGCTGGGATTACAGGCATGCGCCACCATACCCAGCTAATTTTTTGTATTTTTAGTAGAGAAGGAGTTTCACCATGCTGACCAGGATGGTCTCATCTCTTGACCTCGTGATCCACTCGCCTCGGCCTCCCAAAGTACTGGAATCACAGGCGTGAGCCACCGCGCCCAGCGCAACAAGCTAGTTCTCACATAAGTTTGCAGCCTCCGTTCACACCACCTGTGTGAGTCCTCAATCAGAGAATTCAGTTCCAAGTGGCTCAAGGTTGGTAGTTCCACTAAGCAACTGGCAAAAGCCAATGCTAATTCTATCTAGAGGAACTCAACTTCAATCCAGAACTCAGAGTTCCAAAGAAAAAGAAGAGTACACAATAAAAATATTACAAAACACACAAGAGAAAAAAGGCACTATTAGCAAGAAACAAAATAGATCCCAGAAAAGGTCTGCAAAGGCTGCAGGTAATATAGTTGTCAGGCACTGAAAATAAAATAACCATATTGACTAAGTTTTAAAAATAACAAGGGAACTGAAAATATAAGAAAGAAACAAGAGACCATTAAAAAAACTATTAAGCATACTGAGTTGAAACAAAATGGAGTTATAGAAGTAAATGTTAAAATAAATGAAATTGAAAACTCAATAGAGGAATAAAATAGCAGACAAGATGCAGCTATAAAGAGAATTGGCAGTCTACAAAATAGATATTAAAAATTATCCAAAATGAATTCAAGAAAAAAATGAAAATAATGAATAAAAGGTTAAGAGCCAGGGAGGATAGAGCTAGAGGTCTAATATATATGCAGAGTTCCAGTTAAGACAGGCAATATTTGAAAAAATAATGACTGATATTTTTGCAGAATTGACAGAAGACTCTACTTCTCAGATCCAAGAAACCCAATATATCCAGGCTTCCGGATACTTGCAGAATAATACGCTGTCAGACACATCGCTGTGAAACTGCAGAACATGAAAAGAAAAAATTAAATACAGACAGAAAGAGAGGACAAAGTGCCAACAAAGGAATGACAATTAGATTGACAGCTGACTCTTCAATAACAATAGGATGTAGAAAATAGTGAGATATAGACGATTACTACAATGTGCTAAGAGAAAATGACTGCCAATCTCAAATACAATAAAACAGTGCAACAATCTTTTCAAAACAAAGGAGTACTACATATAACAAAACCTGTACTTTGCCTTTAAAAACCGAAAATTTACAAAAAAAAAAACAAAACCTCTAAAGGATATACTTCATCAGAAGAAGGATGACTACAGGTAGTCCGAAGAAATGTAAGAAAACATATTGGTAAATATGCAGGTAAACCCAAGCAAATATTTACTATTTAAAACCTAATTAAGAATATATTAAATTATAAAAATGTAATTTCAAATTAGTGGGGGAAATGATAATCATTCAATCAATAGTATTAGGAAAACTGAGTCTTTTTTTTTTTTTATTGTACTTGGGCTCTGGGGTACATGTGCACATCCTGCATCCTGCAGGATTGTTGCATAGGTACACACATGCCATGGTGGTTTGCTGTCTCCATCTCCCGCACCCCCATCACCTACATCAGGCATTTCTCCCGGTGTTATCCATCCCCATCCTCCCCAGCCACTGCTGTACCTCTACTCTCCTCCCCTACACCTCCTCCCACCTAGCCCTATGAGTGTTGTTCGCTTCCCTGTGCCCAAGTGTTCTCATTGTTCATCACCCGCCTATGAGTGAAAGCATGCGGTGTTTGGTTTTCTGTTCTTGTGTCAGTTTGCTGAGAATGATGATTTCTAGATTCATCCATGTCTCTACAAAGGACATGAACTCGTTCTTTATGGCTGCATAGTATTCCATGGTGTAGATGTTCCACATTTTCCTTGTCCAGTCTATCATTGATGGGCATTTGGGTTGGTTCCAGGTCTTTGCTATCATAAACAGCGCCGCAACGAACATACACGTGGATGTGTCTTTATATAACAGAACGATTTGTAATCCTTTGGATATATACCCAGTAATGCGATTGCTGGGTCAAATGGAATTTCTATTTCTAGATCCTTGAGGAATTGCCACACTGTCTTCCATAATGGTTGAACTAATTTACACTCTCACCAACAGTGTAAAAGTGTTCCCTTTTCTCCACATCGTCTCCAGCATCTGTTGTCTCCTGATTTTTTAACAATCACCATTCTAACTGGCGTGAGATGGTATCTTCAATGTAGTTTTGATTTGCATTTCTCTAACGACCAATGATGATGAGCATTTTTTCAAATGTTTGTTGGCCACATATATGTCTTCTTTTGTAAAGTGTCTGTTCATATCCTTTGCCCACTTTTGAATGGGCTTGTTTTTTCTTGTATATCTGTTTTAGTTCTTCGTAGATTCTGGATATTAGCCCTTTGTCAGATGAGTAGATTGTTTCCCATTCTGTTGGTTGCCAGTTCACTCTAATGATTGTTTATTTTGCTTTGCAGAAGCTCTGGAGTTTAATTAGATCCCATTTGTCTATTTTGGCTTTTACTGCCTTTGCTTTTGGTGTTTTAGTCATGAAGTCCTTGCCTATGCCTATATCCTGAATGGTGTTGTCTAGGTTTTCTTCTAGGGTTTTTATGGTGTTAGTTCTTATGTTTAAATCTTAATCCATCTGAAGTTAATTTTTGTATAAGATATAAGGGGTCCAGTTTCCACTTCCTGCGTATGGCTAGCCAGTAGGTAAACTGACCAGTCATTCTTTAAAATACATGTCTGTTATTCAAGTGGATAAAGAAACTGTGGTATATATATTTATGATGGAATACTACTCAACCATGAAAAGGAATGAATTAATGGCATTTGCAGCAACCTGGATGGAACTGGAGGCTAATATCCTAAGTAACTCAGGAATGGAAAACCAAACATCATATGTTCTCACTTATAAGGGTGAGCTAAACTATGAGGATGCAAAGGCATATAAATGATACCATGGACTTTGGGGAGTTGGGGGAAAGGGTGGAAGGGGCTGAAGGATAAAAGACTACAAATTGGGTTCAGCATAGACTGCTTGGGTGACGGGTGCACCAAAAATCTCACCAATCACCACCAAAGAACTTACTCATGTAACCAAATACCACCTGTTCCCCAAAAATCTACAGAAATAAAAAACAAGTATTAAATAAATAAATAAATAAATAAAATAGATGTCTGTTATGGACTGAATTGTGTTACTTGCAAATTTCATAGGTCAAGGCCTTAACCCCCACTGTGATTATATTTGGAGATAGGGCATATGAAAAAGTAATAAAGGTTAAATGAAGTAATAGGGTAGACCCTAATCCAATAGAACTGGTGTCTTTATAAAAGGAAGAAATATTAGAGACCTCTATCTCTCTGAGCAAGCAAAAAGAAAGGCTATGCGAGAACACAGCAAGAAAGAAGCCCTCTACTAACCAAGAAGAGAGACCTCACAAGAATTCTGCCCCAGCTGCATCTTTATCTTGGACTTCTAGTCTCCAGACCTGAGAAAATAAATGTCTGTTGTTTAAGCTACACAGTCTGTGGTACATTGTTATGTCAGCTAGCTGACATATGTAATATCTTAAGTGTGATATTTTTAATCCCAGATATATTAAAACTTAAATATAAAATTAAAATGCTAAAACCTAATGAATATATGCAAATTTTTTAATATTTTGAACAGCAGTGATATTTCTAAGCATGATAACAGAGAAAACGCAAAGAAAAACACTGATTTAATACCAGCTTTTAAATTTATAGCAAAAATATAAGAAAGTCAAAATGTAAATGGCACACTTGGAAAATATTTGTAATATAAATAAGCAAGAGATAATTTAAGAATTTGTACAAACCAATGTGAAAAGGGAAATGACTACAGTTTACAAATCGGCAAAGCATATTATCAGACAACTCACAAAAGAGTGAAAACAATGGGTTAATAAATATGAAAAGTAAGTAACATTCTTATTAGTGAAGGTCACCAAGGTTATGATTACAGGTGATCAATTTTGCTTGTAAACAATTAAGATTAAACTATATTTCCCATAGTTTAAGAGAGTATGCAGGCATATTTGACAAGATGTAGTATGTTTTTTGACTTCACCCTTTCATCTTGACTGGAATTTAACCTAAGAAAAAAATTGGACAAGAATGCAATTATAAATATGAGTATCTGTGTGTATTTGGATGTTCATTATAGGGCTGTTTCAAAGAGGTAAAGAAAGTAAAATGTTGAGACTTGTTTTTCAGTGCAAAACTGATTAAATAAATAAAAATAGAACCTACAGTAGGATATCATCCAATCTTTATAATTTGTGATGACAGAGAAAGATACTAGCATTATATTAGTAAATGGCTATTATCTTGTAAGTAAAGCAGGCTAAAAACTGTAGATAAAGAGTGATGTCACCATGTTTGAAAAAGTATACACATACATATTATATAAATTCATACTTGAGTAACTAAGTAGGCCCTAATCTCATAGAACTGGTATCTTTATAAAAGGAAGACTCAGAATATTTTTCTGTCATTGCAGCTGCACAATCAAAAAATACTCCTATGCAAAACTTAAAACTCTAAACCACATTTGTTGATGATGTAATTCTCCATAGTTTTATACATTTCAGAGCTCATTATGTTTGATGGCAATTAGGCTAAAAAATGCTCTAATTCTTCATATCACCATCATGTTCAAATTACACATATACTTGATGAATGGACATGTTACTAGTCCCAAAGGAAAATACTGATTTAATACTAATCAAAATTACTAACATGTGCATTCATCAAGTTTCCATGAAAAATGCTTTCTTAGCTTTATTTGTTCAGTTTTTTCAGAAAAATAATTTTGATTTTAGACTTCTTTAACTTCTGCATTTACATGATATTCAAGTTTTGATAGATTCATTGTTTCTTTAACCAGTACACCTTTACAATTCCAGCATCCAAAATGTAAAATTCACTATGTCTGCCATTCAACCAAAGATTACAATGCCTGAAAAAAGAAACCAGAAAAGTGGAATGCATAGTGAGGAAAAAAATGTATTAGAACTGACACGAATGTTATTAGTAGTAGACAAGAACAATGAGAGACTCATTGTAATTTATATATTCCAATTAACTTGCAGAGACACAGAAAATATTTGAAAGATCCAAATTGCATTTCTAGATATTATAGCTACAGTGCATAAAATGAAAATACACTGATGGGATTAATGGCAGAAAAGAAGTTGAAGAAGAAATGATTAGCAAACATAAGGACATAATGATAAAATAATCCAAAAAACAATGAAGAGAAAAGAGAATTTTTGAAAATAATATCACATCAGGGAGCTATGAGACAAATACAATTGTATTAATATGTGTTCTCAGAGGTCCTAAAAAGGAGGGGGAATAAAATTAAAATTAAAATTTTTTGAAAAATGTATAGTTGAAATTTTTCCAAGTTTGGTGAAAATTGTCAACCCACAGATTCAAAAAATTCAATTAATTCCAAGGAAAATAAATATGAACAAAATTACACCAAAACATGTCATCATCAAATTGAAAAAGATAAATCTTAACAGCACATATTCAAAAGATCAATGAACCCAGGAGTTGGTTTTTTGAAAAAATCGATAAGATAGATACTAGCTAGACTAATAAAGAAGAAAAGAGAGAAGATTCAAATTAAAAACAATTAGAAGAATCAATATCATGAAAATGGCCATACTGCCCAAAGTGATTTACAGATTCAACGCTATCCCCATCAAGCTACCAATGACCTTCTTCACAGAACTGGAAAAAACCACCTTAAACTTCATATGGAACCAAAAGAGAGCCTACATAGCCAAGTCAATTCTAAGCAAAAAGAACAAAGCGGGAGGCATCACACTACCAGACTTCAAACTATACTACAAGGCTACAGTAATTAAAACAGCATGGTACTGGTACCAAAACAGAGATATAGACCAATGGAACAGAACAGAGGTCTCGGAGACAACACAACATATCTACAACCATCTGATCTTTGACAAACCAGACAAAAACAAGCAATGGGGAAAGGAGTCCCTGTATAATCAATGATGCTGGGAAAACTGGTTAGCCATGTGCAGAAAGCAGAAACTGGACCCCTTCCTGACACCTTACACTAAAATTAACTCCAGATGGATTAAAGACTTAAACATAAGACCTAACACCATAAAAACCCTCGAAGAAAATCTAGGCAAAACCATTCAGGATATAGGTGTAGGCAAGGACTTCATGACCAAAACACCAAAAGCATTGACAACAAAAGCCAAAATAGACAAATGGGACCTAATCAAACTCCACAGCTTCTGCACAGCAAAAGAAGCATTCATTAGAGTGAATCGGCAACCAACAGAATGGGAAAAAATTTTTGCAGTTTACCCATCTGACAAAGGGCTGATATCCAGAGTTTACAAAGAACTAAAACAGATTTATAAGAAAAAAAACAAGCCCATTCAAAAGTGGGCAAAGGATATGAAGAGATACTTTACAAAAGAAGACATACATGAGGCCAACAAACATATGAAAAAAATGCTCATCATCACTGGTCATCAGAGAAATGCAAATCAAAACAACATTGAGATACCATCTCACGCCACTTAGAATGGCGATCCTTAAAAAATCTAGAGACAACAGATGCTGGAGAGGATGTGGAGAAATAGGAACACTTTCACACTGTTGGTAGGAGTGTAAATTAGTTCCACCATTGTCGAAGACAGTGTGGCGATTCCTCAAGGACCTAGAAATAGAAATTCCATTTGACCCAGCAATCCCATTACTGGGTATATATCCAAAGGATTACAAATCGTTCTACTATAAGGACACGTGCACACGAATGTTCACTGCAGCACTGTTTACAATAGCAAAGACCTGGAACCAACCCAAATGCCCATCGATGATAGACTGGACGGGGAAAATGTGGCACATATACACCATGGAATATTATGCAGCCATCAAAAACGATGAGTTTGAGTCCCTTGTAGGGACATGCATGAACCTGGAAACCATCATTCTCAGCAAACTGACAGAAGAGCAGAAGATCAAACACCGCATGTTCTCACTCATAGGCGGGTGTTGAACAATGAGAACACATGGAAACAGGGAGGGGAGCACTACACACTGGGGTCAGTTGGGGGGAAATAGGGGAGGGATGGTGGGGGGTGGGGAGTTGGGGAGAGATAGCAAGGGGAAAGATGCCAGATGTAGGTGATGGGGAGGAAGGCAGCAAATCACACTGCCACGTGTGTACCTATGCAACAATCTTGCATGTTCTTCACACGTACCCCAAAACCTAAAATGCAATAAAATAAATAAATGGGAAAAAAAAACAATTAGAAATAGTGAAGGGTATGTTACCACTGACCCCACAGAAATAAAAGTAACCAAATAACCATCAGAAACTACTATGAATGCCTCTATCCACACAAACTAGAAAACCTAGAAGAAATAAATTCCTAGGCATATACACCTTCCTAAGACTGAACCAGGAAGAAATTGATTTCCTGAGCAGACCAAAAACAAGCTCCAAAATTGAAGCAGTAATAAACAGCCTATCAACCAGAAAAAGCCCAGGAGCTGATGAATTCACAGCCAGATCCTACCAGAGGTACAAAGAAGAGCTGCTACCATGTCTACAGAAACTATTTCAAAAAATTGAGGAGGAGGGACTCCTCCCCAACGTATTCTATGAGGCCAGCTTCATCTTGATACTCAAACCTGGCAGAGACACAACAAAAATCAAAAACTTCAGGTCAATATCCTTGATGAACAACAATGCAAAAATCCTCAACAAAATACTGACAAACTGAATCCAGCAGCACATCAATAGCTAACACACCACGATCAAGTAGCCTTCATCCCTGGGATGCAATGTTGTTTCAACATGCACAAACCAATATTTATGATTCGTCACATAAACAGAACTAAAACAAAAACCACATGATTATCTCAATAAACACAGAAAAGGCTTTTGATAAAATTCCATACCCCTTCATGTTAAAAACCTTGAATGAACTAGGTATTGAAGGAACATACCTCAATAAGAGCTATCTACCACAAACCCACAACCAACATTACACTGAATGGGCAAAAGCTAGAGGTATTCTCCTTGAAAACTGGCACAAAACAAGGATGCCCTCTCTCACCACTTCTATTCAACATAGTATTGGAAGTCCCAGCCAGAACAATCAGGCAAGAGAAAGAAATGGCATCCAAATAAGAAGAGAGCAAGTCAAACTATCTCTATTTGCAGACAACATGATTCTATATCTAGAACACCCCATAGTCTTGGCCTAAAAGCTTCTTAAGTTGATAAGCAACTTCAGCAAAGTTTCAGGATTTAAAAAAATCAATGTATTAATACAAAAACCACTAGCATTTTTATACAACAACAGCCACCAAGTAGAGAGCCAAATCAGAAGGGCAATTCCATTCACAGTTGCCACAGAAAGAAAAAAATACCTAAAACACAGCTAACCAAGGAGGTGAAAGAAGCCTACAGTAAGAATTATAGGCCGGGTGCAGTGGCTCAAGCCTGTAATCCCAGCACTATGGGAGGCCGAGGCGGGTGGATCACAAGGTCAAGAGATCGAGACCATCCTGGTGAACATGGTGAAACCCCGTCTCTACTAAAAGTACAAAAAATTAGCTGGGCATGGTGGTGCATGCCTGTAATCCCAGCCACTCAGGAGGCTGAGGCAGGAGAATTGCCTAAACCCAGGAGGCGGAGGTTGTGGTGAGCCGAGATCGCCCAATTCCACCCCAGCCTGGGTAAAATGAGTAAACCCCCGCCTCAAAAAAAAAAAAAAAAAAAAAGAATTATAAAATATTTCTGAAAGAAATCAGAGAAGGCACACAAAAAATGGAAGAACGCCCATGCTCATGGATAGGAAGAATCAATATCATTAAAATGGCTATACTGCCCAAAGCAATTTACAGATTCAATGCTACTTCTATCAAACTACCGTGACATTCTTCACAGAGCAAGAAAAAACTATTTTAAAATTAATATGGCACCAAAAAAGAGCCCTAATAGCCAGAGCAATCCTAAGCAAAAGCAACAAAGCTGGAGACGTGATGTTACCTGACTTCAAACTATACTGCAGGGCTACAGTAACCAAAACAGTATGGTAGTGGTACAAAAACAAGCACACAGACCAATGGAACAGAATAGAGAGTCCAGAAATAAGGCCACATACCTGAAACCATCTGATATTCAACAAAACTGACAAAAAAACAAGTGATGAGGATTTCCTATTCAATAAATGATGATAAGATAACTGGCTAGCCATATGCAGAAGATTGAATCTGGACCCCTTCCTTAACCATATATAAAAATCAACTCAAGATGGATTAAAGACTTAAAGATAAAACCCAAAACTATAAAAACCCTAAAGACAATCTGGGCAAAGATTTCATGACAAAGACACCAAAAGCAATTGCAACAAAAGCAAAAAATGACAAGCAAAATCTCATTAAATTTAAGAGCTTCTGTACAGCAAAAGAAACTATCAACAGAGTAAACAGATAGCCTACAGAACAGGAGAACATTCTGGCAAACTATGCATCTAATAGATGTAATATCCAGTATCTATAAGAAACTTAAACAAATTTGCAAGAGAAAAGAAACAACCCAATTAAAAAATGAGCAAAGGACATAAACGGACACTCTTCAGAAGAAGACATACAACAAAAGAAGACAGCCTACAAGCTTATTTTTTAAATGCTCAATATCACTGATCATTAGAGAAATGCAAATCAAAACTTCAACGGGATACCATCTCACACCAGTCAGAATGGCTATTAATAAAAAGTCAAAAAATAACAGATGCTGGTGAGGCTGTGGAGAAAAAGGAATATTTATACACCGTTGGTGGAAGGTGTAAATTAGTTCAACCATTGTGGAAAGCAGTATGGCAATTCCTCAAGAGCTAGAAGCAGAACTGCCATTTGCCCCAGCAATCCCATTACTGGGTATATAGCCAGAGGCATATAAATCATTTTACTATAAAGCCACATGCACGAGAACGTTCACTGCAGCACCATTTACAATAGCAAAGACATGGAATCAACCTAAATGCCCGTCAGCGACAGACTGAATAAAGAAAGTATGGTTCATATACACCATGGAATAGTATGCAACCATAAAAAAGAATGAGATCATGTCTTTTGTGGGAACACAGATGGAGCTGTTATCCTCAGCAAACTAACAAGGGAACAGAAAACCAAATACCACATGTTCTCACTTATAAGTGGGAACTAAATGATGAAAACTTATGAACACAAGGAAGGAAACAACAGACACTGGGTTCTACTTGAGGGTGGAGGATGAAAGGAGAAAAAAGAGCAGAAAAAATAACTGTTGGATGCTGGGTTTAATTCCTGGGTGATAAAATAATCTATATAACAAACCCTTGTGACATGAGTTTACCTATGTAACAAACCTTCACATATACCCCCAAACCCAAAAGTTTCAAAAAAGATTTTTAAAAACCTTCATATTTTTTAAAAAGAGAAGCTATTAAAAAAAGACTCACTATATGTTATGCTCATTATGTTGATTGTAGCTACTGTTTCATTCTCTCTCTCTCTCTCTCTCTCTCTCTCTCTCTCTCTCTCTCTCTCTGTGTGTGTGTGTGTGTGTGTGTGTGTGTGTGTGTGTTTGTGTGTACCTGAAATTGTATACTTAAAATATGTGTGGTTTATTGTATGGCAAGTATACCCCAAATGAAGCTCTTTTTTAAATCTTGTCAGATTATTCTGTTCTTTCAATAAAGCCCTTTCTGAAAGGGCAGGTTAAAGACATGAGCATAGGTCTTCATCGCTATCATAAATCTCAGAATCCCTTTTTGTTTTCTTTTATATTGCCTTTGCTTCTGTGCATAATCTTAGACAATGTAGTCTTCTCTGTGGGCTGGTATAATAAAAAGAGTATTGGGTTAGAAGTTAGAACCAAATTTTTTTTATTTTTATTTTTTGTGGGTTCATAGTAGGTGTATGTATTTATTGGATACATGAGATATTTGGATATAGGCATGCAATGCATACTAATCACATCAGGATAACCAGAGTATCCATTACCTCAAGCATTTACCCTTTGTGCTTCAAACAACTCAATTATACTCTCAGTTATTTTTAAATGAATGATTAAATTACTTTTTACTATAGTCATCCTGTTGTGCTAGAATTATTTATTCTAAATGTTTCTGTACCTGTTAACCATCGCTCCTTCCCCTCTAACACCCCACCCCTGACTACACTTCTGTCCTCTGGTAGCAATCCTTCTACTCTCTATCTCCACGAGTTCAATTGTTTTAATTGCTAGCTCCCACAGATAAATGAGAACTTGTGATTTTGGTCCAAATCAAATTTCTATTTTGATACTAAAGAGCTGTGTAACACTGAACACTTTACTTAAACCTTCTTGGATTCACGGCTCTCATCCAAAAAAATCAGGTTGGACTGGATGATCTCTTAAATTTCTTCAGCATCTATGATTTCCTACAAATTAGATCAGGAGTACCACAGAAAGACTTCCCCTCAAAACTGATTCCAGAGCAACAGCAGGACTTGCATCTGGGCATGATTAAATCACCTACCATTCAAAATAAAACAGGAGTAATGAAAACAGAAAGAATATGTGGCACTGAGTCCATAAGTTTCCACCTGCTGTACATTCAAAGACAATCAGAAAAGGAAAAGTGGGGACCTGTAGATCAGATAGCAAATCAGAGAATTCATTAAGGCTACAGTAACAAAGCAGGCAGCTCTGCCCTGTCATCCTGGGTAAAACACAGACAAATGCACACAGGGCTGGCACAATGAGGCCCATTTTAAATCACAGATCAGGGCTTTGGACTAAACGGCCTGTGAAGACCCTACTTCTTGCTCCAACACTCTCTGATTTGCATTTTTATTGTAGAGTAAGGATTAAAATGGAGACAGATGAACATTTTTCACACCCAGTCCCAGTTTAATGTGAAATGTTTCTGCACTAAAATGTTTAATTGCTTTGCAGAAGTCACAAAGATGATTAAATGCCTCTTTCCTCTCCAAATGTGTATAACTATTAACTCTGCTTGTAGAATATAGAAAACAGGATGTTTGGGGATAATCTAGAAAATGAACATGAACAATATTCTCTGAAATAGCTATCACTGGTATCTAATTTAGCAAATGCCTGCTGAATGTTACTGTGCTCATTTCTTCTTTTGTCTTTGGCTCTTAAACAAACAAAAGGTTGGACCAATTGTTTAAAAAAAAAAAAGTTTCTGTAGAATGTTACGTAGATTTATGGGTGAGCGTGGCAGATACTCCCAAGAGCCATTCCTCTTTCACCTGCCTGCTTTCACTAAAGCTTAAACACATTCCCAGCCTAACGCTGAAGCTGCAAGTGGCCATATGACAAATTCTAGCCACTGGGACATAAACAGAAGTCAGACGGAGGCTTTTGGGAACTTTTGCTTTTTCTGATGAAGCCTAGACACCCCCATTATCCATCTCCACCCACCCCACCACACTTGTTTCCTACAGTGAACACAGGTGTGATTTGGGGGCTGACAGCAGCTATAGTACAACAATGAAATTACATGTCACTATGCCAAGGACAGAAGAGGGAAAAGATAGAAAAGGCTTTGGTCCTGAATGGCACAACTGATTCAAAAAGATAAATAAGTAAATAAACAGCTATTTGCTTAAGCCTCCATTAGCCAGCCTAAGTAGTAGACTACCTGTCTACTAGTTGTAGCAGAATCTATTCCTCTTCAATACAGTAGTCTTAAAGAAAGGATCAATTGCCTTTTAGTTTGAGAATGTGTCCATTGCTTGCCAAACAATTAAAATTGATCATTGATGTTTCTTAGTATTAAGAAAACCATCATTATTTAAAAGGGCTTGGTTAAACAAGTCTTGGTTTCCAACAATATTTCAAGAAGGAAATATTAGCATATATTGTCATCTCAGATAAACAACACATAAATACATGATTTGTATGTATGTCATGATCAAAGCCATAGTAATAAGTCTTTCCTACTACTAAAGACCATATATAAACATTTAGCATTTGCATGTTACCTACCTCAAAAGTCATAGTCATTTCATTCATTCATTTAATAAATAGTTAAAATGCCTACTAGATACTGATATCTCACATATTCTCAACGGATAAGTACAGGAATTTGTCAGTCTTTGTCATCCAATGTGCTTTAAACTCTAAAACTCTACATTTTCATGCTACAAAGGCAGTGAATAGTTATGATTTGTCAAGTTATTTTAGCAATACTAAAAGTTTAGATGAAGGAAGAGTGAACTTTCTCTACAAAAGACCAGATAATAAAAATTTTAGCCTTTATACACCATATTGCCACTATTCAGTTTTGTCACTTTAGCACAAAAACAGCCACAGGTAATATGTAAATGAATGAATGTCGCTGTGTTGCAATAAATCTTTATTAACACTGAAATTTAAATTTTATGTAATTTTCAGGTGTCACAAAGTGTCTTCTTTCTGATTTTTTTCAAACATATAAAAAGGTAAAAAAAAAAAAATCCTCTTAGCTCACAGGTCATACAAAAACAGGAAGTGAACCAGATTTGGCCTGCAAGCCATATTTAAATGAATCCTCCTCTCATTTTTCCCCTAAATGCTTCAGTCACCTGATTATGCTTTACAGAATAAGCTAGGGGGAACTTTCAAGACCTCGCTAATATTTCATTGTGTAGCTCTAATAAAGTGTTCAAGAGAATCTCTGAAGTATACTGCTTTACAAATCAGTGATTCTAAATTTCTTAATTCCAGCTTTGATTTATGTGGAGGAAATCAGCCTTGTTGCATAGCAATAGGCAGAATTACCATGCATGCATTATGATCTGAAATCATACTTGCACAGACAGCTGATAATCCCCACGGAAGCTGCCTCCGTAGCACCGGGGAGTACCCATTTATCTCTGTGATCAACTCTGTTATCTTCCCGGAGAGCTCACCCCATCACCAGCTGGTTTTCTCATGTCACGTAAGAACCCTGGTAGAGTAATAAAGGAAGGCATTGTTTGGTTAGCGAATGACTTTAAGTGACTTCCTTGAGCTTAGTCTGGCCACTAGAGAGATTTACATAGTTTCATCATTCATATAGAAGCTAATGGGACATCAAGGTTTTTTAATAATAAAATAGCATCAGGCAGAAAAAACACTGCTTTAGTATTCCTCAGGAAAAAAAAAAGACAAAACAACATTAATTGTAGAGTATATTAAAATGATGCTTCTTGTCATTCTAGGGCTCAGCAGCAAAACCTCAAAGAATGACTCAGGCATTGTTTTTTACTATTGTCGTATTTATTAAGACCAGCTTCTATGCACATTTCACATCAGTAACTAATACAAGTTGTCTTTGTATGATCAAGTATTTTCTGACTCCTTCATTTTACTGAAAAGAAACAGAAACCAGCAGATTATGAAAGAGCTGAGCATCTTCTTCCCCCAACACCACTTTTGTCTCATTCATCTGACTTATTACCCTGGCACAACCCCCTTTCAGGACTGGAGCTCTGCCCACATTCCTATTATTTTTGGCTGGAAATCAAAGTCACCTATTAAATGAAGGTGACTTTGATTTTCAGGATTAAGAAAGAGACTTAAGATATCTGCACTTCCACATTAATTGCAGCATTACAATAGCCAAGATATGGGATCAACCTGTGTCCATCAACAGACGAACAGATAAAGAAAACATTGGTATATACACACAATGGAATACCATTCCATCATAAAAAAATAATGAAATGTTATTTGTGATAGCATGAATAGAACTAGAGGACATTATGTTAAGTGAAATAAGCCAGGCACAGAAAGACAAACATCATATGTTCTCACTCTATGTGAAAGCTAAAATAGTAGATCTCATGGAGGTAGAGAGTAAAATGGTGGTTACTAGAGGCTGGGAAGGGCAAGGGAGAAGGGGGGATAAGGAGAGATTGGTTACTGGGTACAAAAATACAGTTAGAAGGAATAAGATCTAGTGTTCAGTAGCACAATAGGTAACTATAGCTAACAATACCTTATTGTTTATTTCAAAACAGCTAGAAGAGAAGATCTGAAATGTACCCAACATGAAGAAATGATAAATGTTTGAGGCGAGGGATATCCCAATTACTCAGATTTAATTAGTGTAAGGTCTAACCACACCTTGGATGGCATTGCTATCCCCGTGACCCGCATGTACACCTCTGGAGGACCTTCCAGAATTAGAAAACCTGAAGTGGCTGGAAGGACGAATGATCAACCCCTGCGTGCCTAACTAACCTGAGACATTCTTCTATTGTTTCTTATTCCAGCCTCAATTGACAAGGCCATTGGACTTTGTAACTGACCTTGGCCCAACCTCCTGACTCCACACCCTACGACCCCCTCCCAGCTGGCAAAAAGCTGCCAACTGTAACTTCTGTAACTTTCCACTGTTCACCACAAACCTATAAAACCAATTCCTATCCTACTGCCCTCTGCTGATGCCCTTTTCGGCCTCAGCCCACCTGTACCCAGGTGATATAACAGCCATGTCGCTCACACAAAGCCTGTTTGGCGGGGGGGGGGGGGGGGGGGGGGGTCTCTTCATTCAGCGTGCGCGTTTTAACAATCAGTACACATTTTATGCTTGTAGCAAAATATCACATTAGCCCAATAATATATTCAACTATTTATATTTATAAAAATTAAAAGAATAAAAAAGAAAGAGACTTGAGGATGGCTAGGCAGTGAATGACTTAGTGAGCACAACTGGTACTAGCAAGGCACTATGCAAAGCTCTTCATATATTTAATATCTTACCACATATTACACCTTTAACTCTCAACAGTATCATCAGATGCTTTATCACTATTTTATACACAAGAAAACTAAAGCTTAGAGAGTTTTTAAAACTTAATCAAATCCACATTGCTGGTAATGAGCAATATTCCTTCCACTGTACCATAATTCCTCTTGGATTCTAGTTCTTTCCAGCTCTTCCCTAAGAATGAACTTATCTCCAGTGTCTCCATATGAGTATGGGAGGAACTCCCAAAACAGTCACCACTTAGCAGTGGATACTCTGGCATCTAAATATTGATTTTGGATTACCTGGAACCTTTTCCTTCCAGGATGAGACTTGAGCATATTGTTTGAGAAGCCTAGCTTCTTGTTCCAGACCAAGCCTCTCTCAATGGATAACATCCCCACCCACTATTGTGTACCTTGGTAAACAGAACCCACTCCTTTCTTAACAGCCCAGTGTTTCTGGATACCTATTATACCCAAACCATGTCTACTTGAGCCACATTATTGCATTGCAAATCTCTGAATGCACAGTTCTACCAGTAAGAAAGAAGAGCATTTTTCCCACCTTAAACAACAACAAAAAGTAAATTGTATGATATGATTTGATATAATTAGTTGTGAGGTTTTCTACAAAACAGAACATTCCAAAAAACTTTTTATGATTTTTTTCAGTAATACATCTTGAATGCCAGGTCCTGGAGAGTATAGTCATGTACCCAAAGAGATACATGGAGCTTTCATTATGTATTTAAACTATTAAAACTGTTCTCAAATCTAATGCTCCCAAATCCAAAGTTTGAATAAATCTGCTACTAGTAAATTGTGTACCTGCCTCAACTGTAAGAGAGCCTTAGTTTATGTTGCACAATTACAACACAGCAATCAGTCCAGGTCTGAAGTTGTATTTAATGTCTCTTCACCCCTTCAGTGGTGCCTCATCCCTAGACATCCTATGAGTGTCATGTATCACTCAGACCTTCCCAAGGATCCCCCTTGTATTAGTCCGTTTACATGCTGCTGACAAAGACATACCTGAGACTGGGAAGAAAAAGAGGTTTAATTGGACTTGCAGTTCCACCTGGCTGGGGAGGCCTCAGAATCATGGCAGGAGGCAAAAGACACTTCTTACATAGCAGCAGCAAGAGAAAATGAGGAAAAAGCAAAAGCGGAAACCCCTGTTAAAACCATCAGATCGCGTGAGACTTATTAACTATCACAAGAATAGCATGGGAAAGGCCAGCCCCATGATTTAATTACCTCCTCCTGGGTCCCTCCCACAACACGCGGGAATTCTGGGAGATACAATTCAAGCTGAGATTTGGATGGGGACACAGCAAAACCATATTACCCCAAAACTCCAGAATTTTCTCATTCCCCATTTTTGTCCCTATTATAATTATCTGTTCAGAGTCTCATTTCCCCAGTCATATTCTGTATTTTGAACCAAAAAAGAGATATCTGTAAAATTTTTTAAGTATAAGTTCCTTAGTGTATCTCTCCTCAAAGGTAACAAATTATCAGTTTGTCTTCTAAGGTTGGAATAGAGGTCTCTGGTCAGAACAAAGAGAGTCAAGGTAAAGGATTTCAAGTGACCATGGAAGCACAGAAAGAGCAAAACTTGGCAAATGGCCAGAGATGATGACAGGTACAGATGGCAGGCATCTAGCACCCAGGGATTCAGCTGGCAGCTAATTGACAGGAGAAAATAACCAGGCAGGTGGCTAACAGCACAGGCTTAGCTACCTGAAGTTAGGTCAGCACAGGGTCAAAAAAAGCAACAATGGAAGTCATAGGAATACGGAATCAATAGAAACAGAATGATTATGCAAAAAGGCTGCATTACTGTATCATTTCCCTCCAGCTTTGGAATGGCTTTGTCCAGATGTGGTTAACCTCCAGAGTTCTAAAAATGATAGGATGTAAGAAGTTCAAATGAGAAGACACCAGACAGTGTCTAATGGACTTAGGTTAGTAAAATCATGCACTAAGCCTTGTGAAAAAAACCTTTGTTATTACCTTCCTTCAGGAGAGTCCAGATTTTTAGTATAGGCAGAAATATCATGACTGAAGCCATTCTAAATGCAATGCTCAAGTGCATTCTATAGCATGGAGATTAATCCCACCTTACAGAAGAAAGTTGGATGGGGAATTGAGAAGGATAGTCAAGAAAGGTTTCACAAAGAAGATGATACTTGAGCTTGATCATAGTGCATAAATAGAATATTGGTCATAGGAATTAAGACTTTCTAAAGTGGGATACAGCAAGAGCAAAGGCAAGGAGGTTTGAAAGTATACATTGTACTTGAAGAATTTTGGATTCTCTGCTATGATTAGCACATAATATGGTAAGAAGCAGCAAAAATTAAGCTAGATTTTATACACACACACACATATATGCATATGTACATATTTATATTTAAATAACTTCACAATCTGATTCCAATTTGTAGACACACATACATATTTGTTACATTGGAATCAAATTGTGAAAGTCTTTGACTAAAACCCTTAGGGAGTGGAATTTGGCCTTAAGGGAATTCACTTATATTTTAATCAAGATGTGGAGCATAATCAGTTTTGCAAAATCAGTTTTTATAAATGCAAAGTATGGACTGGAAAAAAGAAAGAACTACAGCACAGAGACTAGACTTATCCGAGGTCAGTTGCCACAACCCATGCAGGAGATGTTGAGAAGCTAAGTAGAGCAGTGGCCAATGGGCTTGGAAAGGTAAGAGCATCTTCAGGAGACTTTGAGGGGTAGAATCAACACAATTTAGTGACCTGTTTTACAAAGAGGAAGAGAAACATTGAGGTTTCTAAATTATGGAAACTTAAAATAGATGTGATTGAAGTGCCAGTAATTAAGACAGACACAGTGAAAAAACTTGGACGATAATATGAATTGAATTTAAATTTGAAAAAAGAAAAACTCTGAAACAGAGTGAAGTCGTGCTAATGAATTAAGAATCCAGTATATCACAGTGACATTTCAAGACTTGAGAATATACAAAATCACGCAGGGAAAATTTCTAGGAAAAAGAAAACAGAAAGAGAATCTGGGGAAGACTAAATTTGGCTATACACAATAAGATGGGACATGACTACAACAGTAACAGTGCAGACACTGCAGTCAAATGGATGTTACCTAACAGATTCTTACTTTTGAAATAGTGGGAGACAGAGCAATATAGCCAAACAGAAACCTCTAGTGAATGTGCCCCCTGGAAGGAACACCAAATTGAACAACTATCCACATAAGAAAGCACTTCACAAGGATGAAAAATCAGATGAGCAATCATGTACCTGGTTTTAACATCATATCAACTGATACAGTTTTTCTGTGTCCCCACCCAAATCTCTTCTTGAATTCTAGCTCTCATAATTTTCAGGTGTTGTGGGAGGGACCCAGCAGGAGATAATTAAATCATGGAGGCAGTTTCCCCCATACTGTTCTCCTGGTAGTGAATAAGTCTCACAAGATATGTTGGTTTGTAAGGGGAAACCCCTTTTGCTTGTCTCTCTTTCCCTCTTGTCTAACACCATGAAGGACATGCCTTTCACCTTCCACCATGATAGTGAGACCCCCCCCCCAGCCACGTGGAACTGTGAGTTCATAAACCTTTTTCTTTATAAATTACAAAGTCTCAGGTACATCTTTATCAGCAGCATGAAAACAGACTAATACAGTAAACTGGTGTCAGCAGAGTTGGGTGCTGCTTAAAGACACCCAAAAATGTGGAAGCAACTTCAGAACTGAGTAACAGAGGTTGGAACAGTTTGGAGGGCTCAGACATAAAAACGTGGGAGAGTTTGGAACTTCTTAGAGACTTGTTGAATGTCTTTGACCAAAATGTTGGTAATGATATGGACAATGAAATCCAGGCTGAGGTGGTGTCAGAGGGAGAGGAAGAACTTGTTGGGAACTGGAGTAAAGGTGAATCTTGCTATGGTTTAGCAAAGAGACTGGTGACATTTTGCCCTTGCCCTTCAGAGATTTGTGGAACTTTGAACTTGAGAGAGATGATTTAGATTATCAGGCAGAATAATTTTTTTTTTGAGACAAAGTCTTGCTCGGTTTCCCAGGCTATAGTGCAGTGGCACAATCTTGGCTCACTGCAGCCTCTGCCTCCCAGGTTCAAGAGATTCTCCTGCCTCAGCTTCCCAAGTAGCTGCGATAACAGCCACATGCCATAACACCCAGCTAATTTTTGTATTTTTAGTAGAGATGGGATTTCACCATGTTGGCTAAACTAGTCTCGAACTACTGACCTCAAGTGATTCACCCACCTTGGCCTCCCAAAGTGCTGAGATTACAGGCATAAGCCACCACACCTGGCCTAGAAAAAGAAATCTCTAAGCAGCAAAGCATTCAAGAGGTGACTTGGGTGCTGTTAAAAGCATTGTTTTAACAGGGAAACAGAGGATAAAAGTTCAGAAAATTTGCAGCCTGACAATGCAATAGAAAAGAAAAACCCATTTTCTGAAGAGAAATTCTAGCCAGTATCAGAAATTTCCATAAGTAATGAGGAGCCTAATGTTAATTGCCAAGACAATGGGGAAATGTCTCTAGGGCTTATCAAAGACCTTCACAGCAGCCCCCGCCTCCCCCATCCACCCCCCATATCACAGGCCCAGAGGCCCAGGAGGAAAAGATGGTTTTGTGGGCTGGGCCCAGAGCCCCCTGCTGTGTGAAGCCTAGGGACTTGGTACCCTGCATCTCAGCCACTCTAGCCATGGCTAACAGGGGCCAAAGTACTGCTTGGGCCATGGCTTCAAAGAGTGCAAACCCCAAGCCTTGGCAGCTTCCACATGGTGTTGAGCCTGAAGGTGCACAGAAGTCAATAATTGAGGTTTGGGAACCTCTGCCTAGATTTAAAAGGATGTATGAAAAACACGTAGATGTCCCTGAAGAAGTCTGTTGCAGGGGTGGGGCTCTCATGGAGAACCTCTGCTAGAGCAGTGGGGAAAGGAAATGTGGGGTTAGAGCTCCCACACAGAATTCCCACTGGGGCACTGCCTAGTGGAGCTGTGAGATGAGGGCCACTGTCCTCCAGACCCCAGAATGATAGATTCACCAACGATTTGCACGGTGCTCCTAAAAAAGCTGCAGACACTCAATACCAGCCTGTGAAAGCAGCCAAGAGGGAGTCTGTCCTGCAAGGCCACCAGGCTGGAGCTGCCCAAAACCATGGGAACCCACCTCTTGCATCAGCATGACCCGTATGTGAGACATGGAGTCAAAGGAGATCATTTTAGAGCTTTAATATTTCACTGCCCTGCCATATCTCAGGCCTGCAGGGGGCATTTAGCCCCTTTGTTTTGGCTCATTTCTCCCATTTGAAATGGGTGTATTTGCCCAATGCCTGTATCCCATTGTATCTAGGAAGGAACTAACTTGCTTTTGATTTTACAGGCTCATAGGCGAAAGAGACTTGCCTTGTCTCAGATGAGACTTTGGACTGCAGACTTTTGAGTTAATGCTGAAATGACTTAAGATTTTGGGGGACTGTTGGGAAGGCGTGATTGGTTTTGAAATGTGAGGACATGATATTTGGGAGGGGGCAAGATAAGAATAATATGGTTTGGCTGTGTCCTCACCCAAATCCCATCTTGAATTCTAGCTTTTATAATTCCCACATGTAGTGGGAGGGAGCCAGTGGGAGATAATTGAATCATGGAATAGTCAAAGTCATCCCAAGTAAAAATAACCAAACTGGAGGACTTCTAATTATACTATAGAGCTATAATAACCAAAACAGCATGATACCAGCATAAAGACAGACACACGGACAAATGAAAAAGAAAAGATAACCCAGATATAAATCCACACATCTACAGTGAACTCCTGTTTTACAAAGGTGCCAAGATCATACATTAGGCAAAGGACAGTCTCTTCAACAAGTGGTGCTGGGAAAACTGCAAAAGAATATAACTAAACACCTATCTATCTCTCACTATATATAAAAATCAAATCAAAATAAATTAAAGACTTAAATCTAAGACCTCAAACTATTAAACTAATAAAAGAAAACTTTGGGTAAACACTCCAGGACATTAGTGTAGGCAAAAATTTTTTGAGTATTACCTCCAAAGCTAGGCAATCAAAGCAAAAATGAACAAAAGGGATTACATTAAGTTAAAAAGCTTCTGCACAGCAAAGAAAATAATCAACAAAGTGAAGAGACAAACCACAGAATGGAAGAGAACACTTCCAAACTATCCATCTGACAAGAGACAAACAACCAGAATACATAAGGAGTTCAAACAACTCAGTAGGAAAAAAAAATCTAATAATCCAATTTTTTTAAAATGGGCATAAGATCTGAATAAACATTTCACAAAAGAAAACATACAACTGACAAACAGGCATATGAAAAAGTGCTCAACATCACTGGTAAATCAGAGAAATACAAATCAAAACTACAATGAGATATTATCTCGCCCCAGGTAAAATGGCTTGTATCCAAAAGACAAGTAATAACAGATACTGGTGAGGATGCGAAGAAAAGAGAACTCTGTACAGTGTTGGTGAAAATGTAAATTAGCATGGCCACCAAAAAGAACAGTTTGGAGACTCCTCAAAAAACTAAAGTAGAACTACTACATGACCCAGCAATCCCACGGTTAGGTATAAACTCCAAAAAAGGAAATCAGTATATCAGAGATATAGCTGCAATCCCATGTTAATTACAGCACTGTTCACAATAGCCAAAATTCAGAAGCAACGTAAGTGTCCATCAGCAGGTGAATGGACAAAGAAATGAGGTACATACACACAATGGAATACTATTTGGCCATAAAAAAGAAAGAGATTCTGTACTTTGCAACAACATGGAGAGAACTGGAGGACATTATGTTAAATGAAATAAGCCAGGTGCAAACAAACAAACTTCACATGTTCTCATTCATTTGTGGAAACTAAAATTAAAACAATTGAACTCAGGAAGATAGAGAGTACAGTGATGGTACTCCATAAATATATACACCCACTATGTACACATATTTTTCTTTTAATTTTAAGAAATAGGTTCAGGAGAGAAGGACCAGTGATACTTAAAAGAAAGTATTTAAAAGTAGAAAAATGTTTACGTTATCTAAGTCCAGCCGCATTTCAAGAAGGCTGTTTAAGCCTTCTTGAAAAAAACAAGAAAGCAGTAATGGTCTCCAGGATCTTTTTGAGTCTTTGAATCTGTAGTCCTGTAATGCTCTCTTCCTAGCATCACTTGCTTAACTTGTAATTTACATCTTATCTATAGAACCCTTGCCTTTTCATGGCCTGCCATGGCTGGCAATGTCACAGTTACCATCTAAAATGCATTTGAGTACATGGCAACCAAGTCTACCATGAAAATCATGCATCAGCTCCCATGTTTGTTGCAGCACTGTTCACAGTAGACAAAATCTGAAAACTAAGTGTCCATTTAAAGATGAATGGATACCTACATGGTACATACAATGGAGTACTATTCAGCCACAAAAAATAATGAGATCCTGTCATTTGCAACACATGGATTAAACTGGAGGTCATCATGTTAAGTGAAATAAGGCAAACCACATGTTCTCACTTATTTGTAAGATCTAAAAATCAAAACCATTGAACTCATGAAGATAGAGAATAGAAAGATGATTACTAGAGGCTGGGAAGAGAAGTTGGGATATAGGGGAAAGTGGGGATGGTTAATGGGTACAGAAAAACAGAAAGAATGAATAAGACCTAGTATTTGATAGCATAACAGAGTGTATTAGGCCATTGTTGCATTGCTATAAACACACACCTGAGACTGGGTAATTTATAAGAAATTAAGCCTGTTTAATTTAATAACACGTTCTCACTCATTTGTGGTTTAATAGGTTCGCAGTTTCACAAGCTGTACAGGAAGCATGGTGGTATCTGCTTCTGGAGAGGCCTCAGCAGCGTTTCACTCATGGCAGAAGGTAAACCAAGAACAAGCATCTTACATGGCATGAACAGGAGAAAGGAGGGAGGTGCTACACTTTTAAACAACCAGATCTCATGAGAGCTCATTCACTACACAGTACCAAGGTGGGATGGTACTAACCCATTCATGAAGGACCCAGCCCCATGATCCAGTTACCTCCCATTAGGCCCCACCTCCAATATTGGGGATTACAGTTCCACATGAGATTTGGGCAGGGACACAGATTTAAACCATAAGATAGGGTGATTATAGTCAATAATAATTTAATTGTACAATTGAAAGTAACTAAAAGTATAATTGGATTGTTTGTGACACAGAGGATAAATGCTTGAGAAGATGGATAACCCATTCTCTATGATGTGATTACTATGCATTGCATGCCTATGCCAAAACCTCTTGAGAGATCACCATGGCAGACGGGAGCCAGGACTAGATTGCAGCTCCAGACAGAGCAGTGTACAGAGGCTTGCATTGTGAACTTTAGCTCTAGATTGACTGTAAGAAAAAATTAGCAATCCTGAGAGGACCCACAGACCCACTGAAGAAAGCAGACGGCTCCTGCAGGACCTGGGAGACACCCCAAACACTGACTGCTCCAACTGTGGAAATAGGAAAGGGAGACTCTCTTCTCCCAAACACACATCCCTACCAGAGAAGCTGAAGGTCTGTTTGTGGGACAAGTTTCTGACTTTACCTGGAGCTGAGTCAATTTAGAGAACCACATCACAGGACTCTGTGCAAACAACCCCCAGTACTAGCCTGGAGCCAGATACACTCACTGGGTGGTCAGACCCAGAAGAGAGACAACAATCACTGCAGTTCAGCTCACAGGAAGCCACACCCATAGGAAAAGGGGGAGAATACTACATCAAGGGAACACCCCATGGGACAAAAGAATCTGAACAACAGCCTGCAGCCCTAGACCTTCTCTCTGACAGAGGCTACCCAAATGAGAAGGAACCAGAAAACCAACCCTGGTAATATGACCAAAAAAGGCTCTTTGACATCCTCCCAAAAAAATCACACTAGTTCATCAGCAATGGATACAAACTAAGAAATCCCTCATTTACCTAAAAAAGAATTCAAGAGATAAGTTATTAAGCTAATCAGGGAGGAACCAGAGAAAGATAAAGCCCAGTGTAAGGAAATCCAAAAAATGATACAAGAAATATTCAAGGAAACAGACAGCTTAAAGAAAAAACAATCAAAAAATTAGGAAACTTTGGACACACTTTTAGAAACGCAAAATACTCTGGAAAGTCTCAGCAATAGAATTGAACAAGTAGAAGAAAGAAATTCAGAGTTCGAAGACAAGGCCTTCGAATTAACCCAATCCAATAAATCTAAAGAAAAAAGAATAAGAAAATATAAACAAAGTCTCCAAGAAGTCTGAGATTATGTTAAATGATCAAACCTAAGAATAATCAGTTGTCCCATGGGGTGTTCCCTTGATGTAGTATTCTCCCCCTTTTCCTATGGATGTTTAGAAGCGAATTCTAAAAGCTTGGAAAACATATTTGGGGAAATAATCAAGGAATGTTTCCCTGACCTTGCTAGAGACCTAGACATGCAAATACAAGAAGCACCAAGTATACCTGGGAAATTCATCAGAAAAAGATCTTCACCTAGGCACATTATCATCAGGTTATCCAAAGTTAAGATGAAGGAAAGATTCTTAAGAGTTGTGAGACAGAAGCACCAGGTGACCTATAAAGGAAAACCTATCAGATTAACAGCCGATTTCTCAGCAGAAACCATACAAGCTAGAAGGGATTGGGGCCCTATCTTCAGCCTCCTCAAACAAAACTTATCAGCTAAGAATTTTGTATACAGTGAAACTAAGCATCATATATAAAGTAAAGATACAGTTGTTTTCAGACAGGCAAATGCTGAGAGAATTCATTATTACCAAACTACCACTACAAGAACTGCTAAAAGGAATTCTAAATCTTGAAACAAATCTGAGAAAGAAAACTGAGAAGAGAAGGATACATTCCTGGAAAAATACAACCCTCCTAGCTTAAATCAGAAAGAATTGGACACCCTGAATAGACCAATAACAAGCAGCAAGATTAAAATAGTAATTTTAAAATTACCAACAAAAAATAAAAGTCCAGGACCAGACAGAGTTACAGCAGAATTCTACCAGACATTCAAAGAATTGGTACCAATCCTTTTGACACTATTCCATAAGATAGAGACAGAAAAAAACCTCCCTAATTCATTCTATGAAGCCAGCATCACCCTAATACCAAAACCAGTAAAGGACATAACCAAAAAAGAAAACTACAGACCAATATCCTTGATAAACATAGATGCTAAAATCCTTAACAAAATACTAGCTAACCAAATCCAACAACACATCAAAAAGATAATCCACCATGATCTAGTGAGTTTCATACCAGGGATGCAGGGATGCTTTAACGTGCACAAGTCAATAAATGTGGTATATATCACATAAACATAATTAAAAACAAAAATTACATGAGCATCTCAATAGATGCAGAAAAAGCATTCAACAAAATTCAGCATCCCTTTATGATTAAAACGCCCAGCAAAATCAGCATAAAAGGGATTTACCTTGATGTAATAAAAGCCATCTATGACAAACCACAGCCAACATAATATTGAATGGGGAAAAGTTGAAAGCATTCCCTCTGAGAACTGGAACAAGACAAAGATACTCACTCTCACCACTCCTCCTCAACATAGTACTGGAAGTCCTAGCCAGAGCATTCAGACAAGAGAAAGAAAGAAAGGGCATTCAAATCAGTAAAGAGGAAGTCAAACTGTCACTGTTTGCTGATGATAAGATCATTTACCTTGAAAACCCTAAGGACTCCTCCAGAAAGCTCCTACAACTGATAAAAGAATTCAACAAAGTTTCCAAATACAAGATTAACATACACAAATCAGTAGCTCTTCTACACATCAGCAGCAACCAAGCAGAGAATCAAATCAAGAACTCAACCCGTTTTACAATAGCTGCAAAAATAAAATAAAATACTTTGGAATTTACCTAACCTAGGAGTTGAAAACCCTCTATAAGGAAAACTACAAAACACTGCTGAAAGAAATCATGGATGACACAAATAGAAACACATCCCATGCTCATTGATGGGTAGAAACAATATTGTGAAAATGACCATACTGCCAAAAGCAATCTACAAATTCAATGCAATCCCCATCAAAGTACCTCCATCATTCTTCACAGAATTACAAAAAACAATTCTAAAATGTACATGGAACCAAGAAAGAGCCTGTATAGCCAAAACAAGACTAAGCAAAAAGAACAGATTTGGAGGCATCACACTACCTGATTTCAAACTATACTATAAGGCCATTGTCACCAAACAGTGTGGTAGTGGTATAAAAACAGGTAAATGGAGCAGAATAGAGAACCCAGAAATAAGCACAAAGACTTACAGCCAACTGATCTTTGACAAAGCAAACAAGAACATAAAGTGGGGAAAGGTTACCCTTTTCAACAAACGACGCTGGGATAATTGGCTAGCCACATGTAGGAGAATGAAACTGGATCCTTATCTGGCACCTTATGTAAAAATCAACTCAAGATGGATTAAGGACTTAAACCTGAGATCCAAAACTATAAAAATTCTAGAAGATAACATTGGAAAAACCCTTCTAGACATCAGCTTAGGCAAGTATTTTATGACCAAGAACCCAAAAGCAGATGCAATAAAAACAAAGATAAATAGCTGGGACCTAATTAAACTGAAGAGCTTTTGCATGGCAAAAGGAACAGTTAGTAGAGTAAACAGACAACTCACAGAGTGGGAGAAAATCTTCACAATCTATACATCCAACAAAGGACTAATATCTAGAATCTACAAAGAACTCAAACAAGTCAGTAAGAAAGAACAATCGCATCAAAAAGTGGGCTAAGGACATGAATGAACAATTCTCAAAAGCAGAAATATAAACGGCCAACAAACATATGAAAAAAAATGCTCAACAATACTAATAATCAAGGAAATGCAAATCAAAACCATAATGTGACACCACCTCACTCCTGCAAGAATAGCCATGATCAAAAAAATCAAAAAACAGTAGATGTTGGCATGGATGCGGTGATCAGGGAACACTTCTACTTGCTGGTGGGAATGTAAACTAGTACAGCCACTATGGAAAACAGTGTGGAGATTCCTTAAAGAACTAAAAGCAGAACTACCATTTGATCCAGCAATCCCACTACTGGGTATCTACCCAGAAAAAAAAGAAGTCATTATTCAAAAAAGATACTTACACATGCATGTTTATAGCAGCACAATTCACAATTGCAAAATTGTGGAACCAATCCAAATGTCCATCAATCAGTGAGTGAATAAAGAAACTGTGCTATATATATATATATATATATATATATATATATATATATATATATATGATGGAATACTATACAGCCATAAAAAGGGATGAATTAACAGCATTTGCAGTGACCTGAATGAGATTGGAGACTCAGGAATGGAAAATGAAACATCAAATGTTCTCACTGATATGTGGGAGCTATGCTGTGAGGACGCAAAGTCATGAATGATACAATGGACTTTGGGGACTTGGGGGGAAGAGTGGGAAGAAGTCAAGGGATAAAAGACTACAAATATGGTGCAGTGTATACTGCTCAGGTGATGGGTGCACCAAATTCTCACAAGTCACCACTAAAAAACTTACTCATGTAACCAAATACCACCTGTACCCCAATAACTTATGGAAAAATAAAAAAACAAAAAATTCTTCTAAAAAAAACTCTCATGTACCCCATAAATATATATAACTACTCTGAACCCACAAAAAATTTAAAACTTTTAAAAACTAATGCATCAGTCCTGGAACACAGCTTCCTAGAAACATATTGGTTCTGTTATGGCCAAATACCCCATGCATATTAAGTCTCCAGATTCATCCTTATTTCCAGCTACATACAGAAAATGATCTTTTCTATTACACTGATCAGAAACAAATCTCCATTATTATGCTCTCAAAAACCTCAATATTCTCAACAGCAAAATAAGATAACAAATCTACCTTACAGGGTTGTTGCAGAGGTGAGTTCTGATTATTGTGGATATATTCTGTAAACTTTCAATTACTACATAGTTGTTAGTTGTTATTAACTGTATCAGATCTCTGGAGTTTAATGTATACTTAATGATACATAAGACTAAATTGGAAAATGATTTTCATCTGATTTTACTACAACTCATAAAAAATAGTAAATGACTAACACATTAACCCAAAGAAATATAATTTTTTTAAGGTGTGCACTTTTATTCAACTGGTCTCAAGTCAGTGTACAGGTAAGCCCCTGACTGCTTCCACTCACTCCCAGGGAGACCAAAAGCCTTCATATATCTCAAGCTGGGGGACAAAAAAGCAGCAGCCATGAAGGCTGATCATTTAAAATAAAATGAAATTTAAAAATATTAAGGTGAAGATTTTTTTTTATTGCATTACATAATTTACATGAAAGCAATGGTATCACCTCCCCTATATGAACTTGGGAGAGGACTGGGCCATTCTCCTTGGAGAGAAGCGGGGTGGCTTTTAGGAGGGCAAGGGACTTCCTGTGACAATGCAGCTCATGATATTTGGAGTGACTATTTAAAAAAAGAATAATAATGATATACAATTAAAGTCCTTGGCCACATTGTAGAATTTTGGGGGATGCTTGCTCCAACCAACTGCTGTCACCTTTACCATTCCAGTTTTTAAATCCTGAGTCAAGCCAAAAAAAAAAAAAAACAAAAACAAAACAAAAAATCAGATAAAGCCATGCTAATCTCGTCTTGTTTTCTGCGAAAGTTAGGTTTTGTCAAGAAAGAGTGTAACACAACTAAGTAACAGTCCACCTAGAAGCAGTTGGACGATGGAAGGCCAGACTCAGCATACTCCTGCTTGCTGATCCACAACTGCTGGAAGGTGGACAGAGAGGCCAGGATGGAGCTGCCGATCCACACAGAGTGTTTGCCCTTCGGAGGAGCAATGATCTTGATCTTCATCGCACTGGGCACCAGGGTGGTGATCTCATTCTGTATCCTGTCAGCGATGCCAGGGTACATGGTGGTGGCTGCCAGACAGCACTGTGTTGGCGTACAGCTCTTTGTGGTTGTCCAGGTCACGCTCCATGATGGAGTTGAAGGTAGTTTCCTGGATGCCACAGGATTCCATTCCCAGGAAGGAAGGCTGGAAGAGCAACTCGGGGCAGCAGAACTGCTTGTTGCCAATGGTGATGAGCTGGGCTTTGGGCAGTTCGTAGTCCTTCTCCAGGGAGGAACTGGAGGCCACCATGGCCATCTCCTGCTCGAAGTCCAGGGTGACATAGCACAGCTTCTCCTTCATGTCACACATGATCTCCCGCTCGGCCAAGGTGGTGAAGCTTAGGCCACACTGGGTAAGGATCTTCATGAGGTAGTCAATCAGGTCTTGGCCAGCCAGATCCAGATGCACGATGGCATAGGGGAGGGCATCCCCTCATAGATGGGCACAGAGTTGGTGACCCGCGTCACCAGAGTCCACCACAATGCCAATAGTATGGCCAGAGGCATACAAGGACAGCACAGCCTGGATGGCCACATACATGGGTGAGTTGTTGAAGGTCTCAAACATAACCTGGGTCATCTTCTCGCAGTTGGCCTTGGGGTTCAGGAGGGCCTCAGTCAGCAGCATGGGGTGTTCCTTGGGAGCCACATCCAGCCCATTGTAAAAGGTATGGTGCCAGATCTTCTCCAGGTTGGCCCAGTTGGTGACAATGCCATGCTCGATGGGGTACTTCAGGGCGAGGATGCGTCTCTTGCTCTGGGCCTCGTCACCCACATAGGAGTCCTTCTGACCCATGCTCACCACCTTATGTCCTGGTGCCTGGAGTGCCCCACGATGGATGGGAAGACAGCCCAGGGGGCATCATCGCCTATGAAGCCGGCCTTGCACATGCCAGAGTCTTTGTCAACGAGGAGTGCAGCGATATATCATCATTCATGGTAAGCTGGTGGCAGGTGTGGATCAGCTACAGAGCAGCAAGAGCAAGGCTCTGTGCTTGCCGGGGCGGATGCAGTCTCAGCCAGAAATATATGATATTTTAACAGACAAAATTTGTATTCTGATGAGCTGGCTGAAAAAATTCATAAAATTGTACATATTCAATGTAGCACCTACATAAATACAAACAGAAATTCTAACCCTTTCATTGTAAATAATGGAATAAAGAAAACTAGGCTGCTAATGAGAATCGAAATGGATGTTTCTCCCAATCAATAATATTGTGTGAATCAAAAAGACATTAATTTCACTGTTATGTATTTGGAGTGATACTGTACGGGCATTGTTTTAGAAGAAAACTCTGTTCTGAAATGATCAATCAAAGCCAGATAAAATGCAGAAGAGTGCTGTTGTTTGAGATTCTAAGTTGGATAATCAGTTCACCCGGAAGGAAAACATTCTAGTTTTCATATCTTTGCAATATTTTACATCTATGCTCAAGAGAAGCCTAAGTGAAAGAAAATGAACATTTTAGCAGCAAAACCCTTAAATTCATGGTAGAATAATAATGAGACTAGTTGTTCAGAAGGAAATCAGAATTAAAGAAAAATTTCTAGTAAGGGTAAATAAAAATTCATATTTCACAAGAATATACATGTCTTTAAGAGGAATAATACATGTTAGTAAGGAGAAAAAACATTAAAGGGAACACACATGTTTGTAAGGGGGCAAAAACATGTTGACAATAAAGTCAACTCTCTGGGTAACCGAAGCATTTGAGGACATCAGGGAATGCAATTTCTTAAAAGAAATTTGTGTTTAAGAAAGAATTACCTATTAATGGAAGCTTTATCTGAAAACATGGGGGCCAGGAATAGAGAAACAGAGAATCATTTTACTCTAGAAGAAAGCTGAAGATCTATGCACTGGTGATCTTTAACAAAGGATCTGTTTAGAAATGTAAATCTGTTTCCACTGCTCACGGTGCTTAATGTTTTCAGGGATTTCTGGCCATTCTCTTCCACAGAGGCCCTGGCATGACAGCATATACTGAGTGGGATGGCCATTAACCAGGAAATGTGGGAACAGGATAATAATCAATCCCAGCTGTCTTGTTATATGATCAAAGATAATTTTTAAAGCCCAGATATTTTCCTTGATTTGGTGTTATGGCAAATGAGCTCATTTTTTAGTAGCTGAAAATGCATGACTATATATTTACCCCTAAACACTTAAAAGGGAAACAGAAAGCCATATTTTTCAAGAGAAGCACACTTGGCTTGGCTAGACTATAGATCACATTAAGTGGGGGCCATCAGGCAAATGAGCCCAGATTTGGGACAACAAATTCTGTCAATGGATTTGCTCCATTAGACTTGGGTATAAACTACACCAAAATAATGGGATTTGGTTCCATGTGAGAACAAAATTATGGAGCTACAAAAAAAAAAAAAAAAGTGCTTCTTCCCATTACAATCAACTACTAAAGGATTCTGCAAGTGAAATGCACTAAAATGAATTAGTTGTATAACTGTTACTCTTTCATTAAAATGATTTAATAGTTCTACAAATGTCACGGCATTAGCATTTTATGCAAAGCCATAAAACAGTAACAAGTAAAAAAATTCAACTGCCTTTAAAAGTCAGCACTTTTGGACTCTGTTTATGAGACTACATGGTCACTTTGTGATGTAAAATGGCAGCATCGCTAAGATAAATACTGCTTGCTGGCTAGTTTTATTTTGGGCAGGAGGCCATTAAAAGAATGAGGCAGCAGAATTCATCTTTCATTTGGATGGGCTTCAACCCCCTATTTACACAGACTAACTCATCCTAAAATGTCTCTAAGGAGAAGAGAAGCTTTTTGGAGTATTTTCTTAAGAAATTATCTAATGACATATTTTTACAATGTTTAAGAAGATGGTTAAACATTTTTACAATGTTTACAATGTTTAACCTTCTCCTGTCAGGGCAATCCAAAAACTTATTTACAGGCAGGTAATAGACAGGTAATAATGTCATGGCAAAGCCCTAAAAGATCCATGTACAGCATAAAGATTATAGTTAATAATAATGTATGGTATTTAAGATTTTTGCTAAATGAGTAAATTATAGAGACTCTTGCCACAGAGGGGAAAAATGGGCAACTATGTGAGGAATGATGGATATGTTAACTCATTCCATTATAGTAATCATCTTACTGCATATATAAACATACTATATATAAATATACACAATATATTTATAAACATACATAATATACACGATAAACTTTAAATAAATAGATTCCTAACAAATGACTTTTTTAGAAAGACAAAGGACACATCTATAGGTGCTGTCCCTGCTGACAACTCATCCCCATTCCATCGGACCTCCAAATAAATATTAGATGTTTTCCATCCTCAGTAGTGTATGATAGGTAGATGATGCTTATATTTTTTGCTTGTTGTTGCTTCCAAAACTGTTTCCCTAAACAAAATGTTGATAAGAACTAATAACACACTTAGGCAGGACAGTAACCCGCAAGGTTCCACAAAGTCTAAATTATTCATTGGACACTTGCCAGTTGCTAGGGTTTAATGGTAACAATTGCGTGGCGATACAGTTGGTATTCATATTAAAAGTAAAGATGTGGATTGCCAAAATTCTGATTGTAAATGGATAAGTTGTAAATAGCTAATACACTGTCAGCAGTCCTTCAGGAGCTGATGCTGCATAAGAGATTGGCTAGCCAAAAAAAAAAAATAAAGGTGGGGGGGAACGAAATAAGTCTTCTCTTTTCTGTTACCGGCCTTATTCACACAGGACCTAGGCTACTCTTTGACTCATATGTTTAGTAGCATGCCATGCAGAGGAAACAGCATGAGGTTATAGGAAACACTGAATTTGGAATATTAAGATCTGCGTTAAAATTCTGGTTTGACCTGAGGAAATCATATAGCTCATCTGAAACCAGGAGGCCGGACTGGAAGGTGTGAGTATCCTATTATCACAGAATAATGCCAGGCCACTAGTGGTTGGCTCAGCAATTGTCAACAGCCATCAGAGGATACAGAAAAGCTCCTGTGTGACCCTTCAACATCTATCTAATTGAACGGATGTGGAAGTCTTGTCACAGTGAATTAGAAACGGGCCATGTGTGATCTCACTTCAATAATAAGCTAATTTCATTTATGTCTTAAATTTCTAAATGAGACATTAATCTTATCACTTTTTAAATTCTATATTCTAATTACAATTATTAGCTCCCAACAATACCTCTGTTCCCTTATTATTAAAATCTCCTCAACTTCAAAGGCAGGCAAACTGAGGCAGGAACTAAAGATGTACCGAGTCAGTGTCAGAATGAAAACAAGCATTCATGAGATTGGTTCTAACTACGGGGTCTTTGGTTAATAGCAGATGCTTTCATGTGAAGTTCCCTCATATGAATCTTTCCCATAGTTGCATGAAAAAATTTAATTTTGCTGTCTACATCAGAAAAAGCAAGTATTGATTAAGCTTGTAGTCAATGTCTAAATGTTTATGGCAGACTTTGGGATTTAAAAGATCACATGTAGATGGCATAATCTCTGACCTCAAGAAGTTTACAGTCAGATTAGGAAGATAAATATATAAATGATTCTCGAAATCTAGTTTGTAAGAATTACCTGGGAAGCTTGTTAAAGATGCAGATTCCCAGGCTCCACACCTAGACCCACAGATTTAAGAGAGTAGATCTGGGTGGGTTCAGTAATCTGCCTTTTTAACAGTATTCATGTTGGTGATTCTAATATGCATGGTCAGAAGAACACACATTCAGAAATGCCCGTGGATAATAGCTCAGGCTCTAAAATCTAATGGTCTGGGCTTACTCAGATTCAGCACTTGCCAGCTGTGGGGTCTTTATTAAGCTACTTAAAGTCCTCTCGGTTTCAATGTTCTTGTCTATAAAATAAAGATAATAATAGCGCATGCATGGTGGTTATAACATTGGTACTCAGTAAGCACTTAGTGAAAACTGCTGTTAATTGTTATTAATACTACTGAAACACTAGAAACTGACCAAGTGCTAATTGCCCTGACATTGCTCCTAGAATTTAATGAATAAAAAGAGAGTTCTGGATGAGGATAGGGAAAGCTTTAAGAAGGAAGAAGAGTCAAACTAAGCTTTAAAAAACAACAAAAAGTTTGTTTTATCAGAGAAAAGAAGAAACTCTGGGTGAAGGGGACAGAATGAGCAAATTATCAAAGAAGGTGAGAATGAGCTCAATGCAAGAAGTGCTAGGAAAGTGGAGGGCTAAGTTGGGGAAAAGTGGGAAATAAGTGGCCAGATGACCCAAGGGTCAACAAAACTGGCTCTCCCATCCATTATTTGAAACACCCGTTTTAAGAAGCAACTATGCTAGCTATAGAGCCCCACATTAAGAAATGGGATACACAAAGAGTAAACTTACAGTGCTCTTCTTATGGCAAAGGTAATCCTTTCTTTACAGAATAATTTATTACACAGAACTTTAATTCATGGACGGGGTTAGCACACTTAAAACAGATTTTGATTTACTAAAGATAAATAATCCAACCCTTCAATAAAGGACTCTGAGCTTTTTTGAAAGCAAGGGATTATCTTACTCATTACAGGAACCCCAGACTCTAGCACAGTGTTAGGAACACAATAGCTTTATAAACAAATGGCCGCCAAATTAAACAGTCATATATGTTGTTATGACATAGAATAAGATATCTGTGAAAAAAAAAAGTTTTTTCTTTTTGAGAACTTCCCCATCCATTTATTGTTCTAGGCAAAACTATTGCTTTGAAAATGCAGCCAGATTTTCATTTATACTGTATTAGTTGTAATACATTTGATTAAATATTGTCAAAAGTCAATAGTCACACTGGATAATTCAATTTAAAACACACTGAACTCTAATTTGACTTATAGTTATCTGAGTAACTTCATTAAATTCATAATGTGGTAGTTGATGAGAATAGCACAATGCACTGAGGCACTAAAAACCTATCTTGTTCCTCTTCTCTTCTCTCCTCTATTGATAAAGGATCCTTGTAGGTTAACTGACAGTTGCAATGTGACCTTCCAGGAAATAAGTACATCTCTGAACCTTCAGAATAGCAGTATCCTAAACTGGTTCCCATTGACATGACATGAATTCTTTTCTGACTTAGCATATTTCTCTTTTTTTACCTTGGGAACTGATATTAAAGGAACATCTGGGCTAGTTCATTCTTTTTCTTTGACTCGCCAAATATTATCTTCAAAATTAAGTCATGACCATAACGTACTCAAAACATATGGGTCAGAAGTTCACAAGGCTACCCACATCCTGCAGACAGAGCAACTATGGTGATCACCTGTAAAGTACAAACTAAATGTGGATCAGGGGATTATATTGCTGAGGAATCAGAAACCTAGGAAAGGAGAAATGTCCGCATTGGTCATTAAAATAATTATTACAGTAGAAAAGATTTGCCTTAAAAAAACACGCACACACACACCAGAAAATAGAGATTTACCTAAAGTGAAAATTTTTATATCACTATGCCACAAAATAAGAACTACAATAAAAATATTGCACTAATAGAATTTGTGATCTTTGATGAACTAGAAATTGTGTCTTTGCTCCCACTACCATATTCACTCCCTATTTTTGTGAACTGGGAATAAAATGCCCTACTTAAGCTTCACTTTACAAATATTATTCCAGTTAGTGTCCCAAAGGGGAGCTATCACCACGTCTCTTTTAATTGCCTCCTAGGGAACGAGAGAAATATTTGGCCTATCAAAAACGATGGACACATTCACTTCTGTACTGGCCTGATGGGAACCCTGTGCTTCCGTTTACAACTGTTAGGTTCATTCAGCTCTTTGATTACCTTCTATCAGTACGTTCACAACCAATTCAAGCCAATCATGGAAGATAATTAAATTCACAGAAACAGAAGCAGTTTTTATGGTCACACCTGCTTAATGCTCCCAGTCTATTTTCATGCACATGTAATTAATAGTGTTCTCTGTCAGCAACTCAGACTTCCAGTTACACAGAGGATGGTGGTGAGAGCTCTGGGTATTGCCTTAGAATGAGCAGCCAGGTCTGAATTTGTGTTCCAGCTGACACACTTATTGCTCCAGCTAATACATTTAGTTGTGCGACCTTCAGCATATTTAATCTGTCTAAGCCTCAGTTTTCCTGTCTATGAAAGGTAATAATACACACATCATGGGAACATTGATATAAAAAACCTAACACATGGCATGTATGCAACTAACATCAGTCCATTTATAAACATTGTTCAAAAATTTGTTAGAATAACTATAACTTTGATTATACAGGACTTAAAGAATGGAAATGAAAACCAGACAATAATGGGTTCGGATTGTTTTAGTTTTACATAGACTAATTTGTCCTATAAGTTCAAATGGTAATGAGATGCAACAAACTGGTTTCCAGTAGGTATAAATATGCCCTTATAAAGAAATACTGTATGATTCCACTTACATGAGGTATCTAAAATAGTCAAACTCATAAAAGCAGAATATAGAATGGTAGCTGTTGGGGGCTGGAAGAGGGGAGAAAGGGGGAGTTGTTGTTCAATGGGTATAGAGCTTCAGTCATGCAAGATGAATGTGTCCTAGAGTTCTACATTTGTACAGCATAGTACTATAGTTAACAATACTGTATTGCACACCTAATTTTGTTAAGAGTGTACATCTCATGTTAAGTGTTCTTACCATAAAAAATGGGCATGGATATGTTTATTATCTTGATGGTGGTAATGGTTTCACAGGTGCATGCATATGTACAAACTCATTAAATTGTATATATCAAATATGTGCAGCTTTCTGGATATCAGTTACACTTCAATAAATCTGTGTTTAAAAAAAAAAGAAAGAAAGAAGAAAGAAATAGAAACACTTAGCCTTTACACAGCAGCTGCTCTCTATCCCAATAACAAAACACATCATGATAACCAGAAAGCTCTGCAGTCAGCACTTTATCTCAGCTGCTTTATCTCACTGGAAGGAGCCTATTTCCTTTCTTCTACCCACCTTACACAACTTTTCCTTCAAGACTCAGCTTGGTTAGCTGGGCATGGTGGCACGTGCCTGTAATCCCAGCTACTCAGGAGGCTGAGGCAGGAGAATTGCCTGAACCTAGGAGGCAGAGGTTGCGGTGAGCCGAGATCATGCCATTGCACTCCAGCCTGGGTAACAAGAGCAAAACTCTGTCTCAAAAAAAAAAGACTCAGCTTGGACATCTCCTTCTCCAGGAAACACCCCCTGAAGTGCCCTCTCTCATGTGCCCTCATAGTGCCCTGTTCACACCTTTACGTTTTCTTTCCTGCAGTTTAACTTTCTCTCTAGAACCATGTCTTCTCCTTGTATCCCCAGCAACTACCAAGTGCAGTGTCTGGCACACAGTAAGTACCCAATAATGACTGTCAATTGACAATAGACACTGGCCTCAGAGTCAGGGAGATGGAATGAAATTGTGACTCTACCACTTACCTATTTGCCTTTTCTAATACTGTGACTCCATATGCCCACATTAGCCATGCTCTCTCATAGCGCAGAATAAACATAAAGATGAAACAGAATACCACAAAAGGAATTGCATCTGCCTTTGTATTAACAGTCTCTGCCAACTGCTTTTCAGCGTAGGCAGGAGCAGAGCAGTACCTTGAACTAGACATTTGTTCTTCAGAGAATCACTTGAGTGTTCTCTCTTGTGAATAATGAGCATGCAACTTTACTCTGGCGAAGATTACAATGGGAATATTTGTGCCTTGCCAAGTCAGACCCCTCACAACATCCACTCGCAAGCAGAACCTGTGTCTGCTGAAGAAAGTGGACCAATCTGTATATTGTATCTTGCCGGAGAAAGGGATCTGATCTCCAAATCCTGTTCCCTTACTCAAAGTCAGGGAGAACCAAGAGGGTAGAACCAGAGTAAAGAAAGGCAAGCCCTCTGGAATAAAATTAACCATGGAAAGATATAATCTAGGCTAGTGACTGGGGCTTAACAGGCCTGAGACTTGGGAGTCAGGAGGCCTGGTAACAGCACAATGCATACTGATACCAGAGCCTCTTGGGACTCAGCCATCCCAGCACAGTGTTGTTAGGAGATGTTCAAGTAGGGACTATGGGAGTAATGATCTCGAGCCCAACTTTGAGATACCACAGGGGTCTGCACAGGAACTTGAACATTCAACACATTGCAAAGGGAAACATCAGCCTCTATGAGACCTAGTTTCAACAGCAGTGCCATGAGTTAATATGAAGCAGCGATCAGGTTTCCCACTCCCCTCTAATTCTGGTATTATTAATAGAAGGAGAAATAATCCTCCCACAAATTTGGACAGAGTAAAGCTTTGGAGTTCTTGGAAATTTTTAAGTAGGGGCAGAAGCCTTAAGGCAAACACTGGACATCTTCCTACCAGGATACCTGGGGTCTTAAACAAAGAGTTCGACAATAGTAAGATGACAGGATATTTGTACCCCAAATGAATGAAGGAAGTGGTATCAGTGACGCTGATGCAACAGTAGGATCCACACAGCCCCACACAGGATCCACACAGAAAGAGCAAGCACTGGCCTGTTGGAGAAGCCAGCGCTAGTAAGAAACAGGCGTCGGGCTCTCAGCAGCATGGAACCGCCACCTCTGACCCCAGACACTTAGTTTATGATCTTCTTTTTTAGATTTCCAGATAAAGAAATCTTGTGATGTCCCATTCCCCAGGCCAATTTAAATGATAAAAGGAAGATTTTAGGTAAGAATAGTGTGCGACACCTACAACCAAGAAACGTTAAGATATTTCAAATCATTACACAAACGGAACTAGATAGGGGAAGAGCGGGCTGTTCCCATGACTTCTCTCATATGCTGGACAAATGTACTGAAGAAATCAGCTTATGTTGCCATGCTGGCCAAGTATAGGAGCACTGCCGTCACTAGCCCATTTTAAGAACAACCCTGCCGCATCAGGAAAAGTGGCATTGCCCTTGTTGAAGTCTGATTGCCTCAACAAACATGGAAATAAATGCTGGTTCTACTTCCTAGGCTTTACCCACTAGCATGCTAGATCTCTGGACTAATTGGTAAGTCAGAGTCTCCTGACAACCTAACCTTTTCCTTCTCTCTTTCTTTTTTGTATATGCCTGAAATAAACATAAATCTAACAATTCCCTTCATCAGATCTATTTCAACTACCAATAGAGAAATTGACCTCACTCTGTAAGAAAAGCAAATAAGAAAAAAAATCACTAAACATGTAAAATGATAAAGCAAACCAGATAAGGGGAAACCTGAAGAACTAGAACAAATGCACCCCTCTGAAACAAGTTGGGGCTGTGTATCGTGGCTCGCACCGATAATCCCAGCACTTTGAGAGGCCAAGGCAGGAGGATTCTTTGAACCTAGGAGTTGTCAGCCTGGGCAACATAGTGAGACCTCCATGTCTCCAAAAAATTAAAAATTAGCGAGGTGTGGTGGCTCACACCTGTGGTACCAGCTACTCAGGAGGCTAAGTGGGAGGATCACTTTAAACTGACAGGTCAAGGCTGCAGTGAGCCATGATCACACCACTGCACTCCAGCCTGGAGTTAGGTCTTGTTTCAAAAAAGAAAGAAAGAAAGAAAGAAAAACTGGTGATCAGTAAAATGTAGTCACCAATGTTAACATATACATTAAAATTTGGTACAAATTTTAAATTATCATTACACTACCTAACATAAAAATTATAATTTTCTAATCTTAATTTAAAATCCCAATGTACAACAAAAAGCAGCAAGTGGGGAAAAGCAGTGAGAAAGTCAAATAATTCCAAATTTCTCATTTTCCACAGTCAGGAGTGGGCTGGAGTCAGGTCCTACTGACTCAGAAGAGCCGATGTTGCTCTTTTCTTGCCAACTCCAAGTTCACAGTTATTGTGTTGATAGCTTGAAATCTGCCTCAGAGGAAGCATTTACACCATGGAAATCAGCCAATTCTACAGATAAGGCTTTTGTTTATTTTCCAGAGTTGCTACTCTCCTCCAGGATATAGTCAGTAGTTTATGTGTGTAGGGGAAGGGGGAGGAGATAAAATATGCCTAACATAAAATTTGTCATTTCCATATATATATATATAAAATATTGCACATTAGTTTCTGGGATACGTGTGCAGAACATGCAGGATTGTTGCATAGGTACCTACATGGCAATGTGGTTTGCTGCCTCCATCCCCCCATCACCTATAACTGGTATTTCTCCCCATGTTATCCCTCCCCAACCTCTTTATTTCTGCCTTCATTATTTATCCAGTCAACATTCAAGAGCCAATTGTTCAGTTTCCATGAAGTTGTGCAGTTCTGAGTGAGTTTCTTAATCCTGAGTTCTAATTTGATTGCACTGTGGTCTGAGAGACTGTTTCTTATGATTTCCATTCTTTTGCATTTGCTGAGGAGTGATTTACTTCAATTATGCAGTCAGTTTTAGAGTAGGTGTGATGTGGTGCTGAGAAGAATGTATATTCTGTGGATTTAGGGTGGAGAGTTCTGTAGATGTCTATTAGGTTTGCTTGGTCCAGATCTGAGTTCAAGTCCTGGATATCCTTGTTCATGTTCTGTCTCATTGATCTAATATTGACAGCGGAGTGTTAAAGTCTCCCAGTATTATTGTGTGGTAGTCTAAGTCTCTTTGTAGGTCATTAAGAACTTGCTTTATATATCTGGTGGCTCCTGTATTGGGTGCGTATATATTTAGGATCCCTAGCTCTTCTTGTTGCATTGATCCTTTTACCATTGGGTAAAGCCTTTCTTTGTCTCTTTTGATCTTTGCCGGTTTAAAGTCTATTTTATCAGAGAGTAGGATTGCAACTCCTGCTTTTTTTTGCTCTCCGTTTGCTTGGTAGATCTTTCTCCATCCCTTTATTTTGAGCCTATGTGTGTCCTTGCATGTGAGATGGGTTTCCTGGATACAGCACACCAAAGGGTTTTGACTTTGTATCCAATTTGCCAGTCTGTGTCTTTTGATTGGGGCATTTAGCCCATTTATATTTAAGGTTAATATTGTTATGTGTGAATTTGATTCTGCCATTTTGATGCTAGCTGGTTGTTTTGCCCATTAGTTGACACAGTTTCTTCATTGTTTCTCTGCTCTTTACCATTTGGTACATTTTTGGAGTACTGGTTGTTCCTCCTATGTTTAGTGCTTCTTTCAGGAGCTCTTGTAAGGCAGGCCTGGTGGTGACAAAATCTCTCAGCAGTTGCTTGTTCATAAAGGATTTTATTTCTCCTTCAGTTATGAAGCTTAATTTGGCTGGATATGAAATTCTAGGTTGAAAGTTCTTTTCTTTAAGGATGTTGAATATTGGCCCCCACTCTCCTCTGGCTTGTAGGGTTTCCGCCAAGAGATCCACTGTGAGTCTGATGAGCTTCCCTTTGTGGGTAACCCGACCTTTCTTTCTGGCTGCCCTTAACATTTTTTGCTTCATTTCAACCCTGGTGAATCTGACTATTATGTGCCTTGGAGTTGCTCTTCTTGAGGAATATCTTTGTGGTGTTCTCTGTATTTCCTGGACTTGAATGTTGGCCTGCCTTGCTGGATTGGGGAAGTTCTCCTGGATGATGTCTTCAAGAGTGTTTTCCAGCTTGGATTCATTCTCTCTGTCACATTCAGGTACACCTATCAAACATAGATTAGGTATTTTCACATAATCCCATATTTCTTGGAGGCTTTGTTCATTTCTTTTCACTCTTTTTTCTCTAATCTTGCCTTCTCATTTTATTTCATTGAGTTGATTTTCAACCTCTGACATCCTTTCTTCTGCTTGGTTAATTCAGCATTGAAATTTGTGTATGCTTACAAAGTTCTTGTGTTGTGTTTTTCAGCTCCATCAGGTCATTTATATTCTGCTCTAAGCTGTTTATTCTCATTAGGATTTTGTCAAACCTTTTTTCAAGGTTCTTAGTTTCTTAGCATTGGGTTAGAACATGCTCTTTTAGCTCAGAGAAGTTTGTTATTACCCACCTTCTGAAGCCTGTTTCTGTCAATTCATCAGACTCATTCTCTATCCAACTTTGTTCCCATGTTGAGGAGCTGTGGTCCCTTGGAGAAGGAGAGGCTTTCTGGTTTTGGGTGTTTTCATCCTTTTTGCACTGGTTTCTTCCCATCTTTGTGGATTCATTTACCTGTGGTCTTTGTAGTTGGTGACTTTCAGATGGGGTCTCTGAGTCAACATCTTTTTTGTTGATAATGCATTTATTTCTTTCTGTTTTTTAGTTTTCCTTCTAACAGTCAGGCCCCTCTGCTGTAGGACTGCTGGAGGACTCCAGACCCTGCTTGCCTGGGGATCACCTGCAGCAGCAGCAAAACAATAAGGGTTTCTGCCAGTTTATTCTTCTATTGTCTTCTTCCCAGAAGGATACCTCCCAGATGTCAGCCTGAGCTCTCCTTTATGAGGTATCTCTTTGGATATACAGGGGAAAGGGAGCTGCTTAAGGGACAGTCTGACCATTATAGGAGCTCAGGTGCTGAGCTGTGAGCTCCCTTGTTTCATTCAGTACTACTGGGCAAGTATGTTTGAGTCTGCTGCAGTGGAATGCATAACTGCCTTTTTTCCCAGGTGCTCTGTCCTGGGAAGGTGGGGCTTTACTTATAAGTTCCTGGTGTGCAGCTGCCTTTTTTCAGAGATGCCCTGCCCAGCTAGTCACAGTCTGCCAGCAGAGGCATTGCTGAGCTGCCATGGGCTCTGCCCGGCTGCTGTGCGAACCTTCTTGTAGTTTTGTTAAAGATGTAGAGTTAGAACTGCCTTGGTAATGGTCGACTGCCTCAGTCGTGGTGGACTGCCTCGGTAATGGCAGACACCTCTTCCCCCCACAAAGCTGGACCATCCCAGGTCCAGCCGCACTTGCTAGGAAACTCTCAATCCAGAGCATTTCAGATTGCTGGTCTTTGTGGGGGTCAGATCCGCCAAGCCAGATCACCTGGCTCCCTGTTTCACCCCCCTTTATTTCAGTTGAATGGGTGGCTTCATCTCCTAGGCATTCCAGGTGCCAGTTGAAACGGCCGCCCAGATTTGTGTGAGTTTTTGTGTGTTTTTATGCAGAGACCCTCTGCACCAGCTGAAACAGCCATGCTGGAAACTCGTGGCACTTTTCAGCCCTGGAATCTCCTGGTCTGTGGGCAGTAATAACTCGTTTGGAAATACAGTGATCACTCGCCCTCTGTGTTGTTCTCGCTGGGAACGGCACTCCAAAGCTGTTCCTATTTGGCCATCTTGGATCCACCTCACCAAAATTTGTCATTTCAAGCATGCAATCCAATGGTATTAAGTACATTCACAATGTTGTGCAACCATCAACATTATTCATTTCTAGAACTTTTTCATCATCCCAAACAGAAACTCTGTATTCCCTATAACTCCCCTTCTTCCCCTCCACTCAATGCCTGGTAACCACCATTCTACTTTCTGCCTCTGTGAATTTGGCTATTATCACACCTCACATAAGTGTAATCATACAATATCCTTTTGCATCTGACATACTTCACTTGGCATAATGTTTCAAGATTCATTTGTGTTGTGGTATGTGTCAGAATTGTCTTCATTTTTAAGAATGAATAGTATTCCATTGTTTGTATGGGCCACATTTTGTCTGGCCATTCATTCACTGATAGAAGTAGGTACTTTTTAATATTTCTTGTAGAAAAATATGTTTAAATGATTTTTACTACTTCATTGAGTGAGCAAACATCAGAACAAACTCTGGACTTTCTGCTAATAAGACCTCAATTACTTAGAAAATAAAAGAAAATGTTGTAATCCACAATCAGTGAAATGGGTCATACTCTTATCACTGACATGGTCAAGGACTCCCAGCATGTTGTGCTAGAAGCCCTCATCAAGAGTCTTGGCCTGATGAGGAGTTAATAAATGAAGAAGCACAAACACATTGAGCACCTGTTCAATTCCATGAACTGTGCTTGGTACAGTCACATACATCATCTCATTAGTTCTTATGAAATAGATATTCTCTATATTAAAAACATATATGCACTGTTTGAGCCATCATTGTGTACATCAATATTTAAACCCTTTAATGATATCAATGAACTGGCTATTCCCTGTTAATTTATCTACTCCAAGTTGCAGTTCTTTCCACTATGAGAACATAAAAAAGAAATCAGGCTTTCGGCGCTATATTGATAAGAACAGAAGAAAAGATTTTCAAACAATTTCTGTAAGCACAGTGATACAGTTTGGCTCTGTATCTCCACCCAAGTTTCATCTTGAATTGTTTTCCCTAGACGTTGAGGGAGGGACCTGGTGGGATGTGATTAGATCGTGGAAGCAGTTTCCCCCATGCTGTTCTCATGATAGTGAACGAGTTCTCATGAGAGCTGATGGTTTTAAGCTGTAATACTTCCACACTCTCTCACTCTCTCTCCTGATGACATGTAAGATGTGCCTTGCTTCCCCTTCACCTTCCACAATGATTGTAAGTTTCCTAAGCCTTCCCCAGCCATGCAGAACTACGAGTCAATTAAACCTCTTTCCTTTATAAATTAGCCAGTCTCACGTAGTTCTTTACAGCAGTGTGAAAACAGATGAATACACACAGGCTATTTGCACTCATTTCACAATACTGAGGAAGAAAAGCCACTGTTTCTGATAAGAAAAAAGGCTTAGGTGGTCCAGTAACTTACCAACCCAGTCAAAAGGCAAGAACCCAGTTTAAAAGACATGAAATAGAGTAATTCAACTAGGAAATACAATATAGTATCTAAAGAATCAGACTACCAGATAGACTAAAAGTTGTGAACAGTAAGCAACTATCATGGTACTGCATGATTTCCTTCTAGCCATGCAGCTATTTGCTGTCCTTATAGCCATGGAGCTATGATTTCCTTGTGCCCATGGAGCCGCATAGTTTTCTCATGCCTGTGAAGCTGCATGGTTCCCTTATGCCCATGGTGCCACATGGTTTCCTCATGGTCATGGTGCCACATTGTTTCCTCATGGCTATGGAGCTGCATGGTTTCTTCATGCACATGTAGCATCATGGTTCTCTTATGCCCAAGGAACTGCATGGTTTCCTCAGGCACATGGTGCCACATGATTTTCTCAGGCCAAGAGGTTGCATGGCTCCCCAATGCACATGGTGTTGCATGGTTTCCTCATGCCCTTGGAGCTACATACTACCTTATGCACATGAAGCTGCATGGCTCCTCATGGCAGTGGAGCTGCATGGTTCCCTCATGGCCATGGAGCTGCATGGTTCCCTCATGGCCATGGAGCTGCATGGTTCCCTCATGGCCATGGAGCTGCATGGTTTCTTCACGGTCATATTCCTGCATCATTCCCGCATGCCCATGGCCATGATGAGGCACAGGGAATAGAAAGCGGCACAGTGGTTAGAGAGGGGCCCATGTGTCCTGAAAGGATTTAGGCAGACCTCACACTGCAAATATTCCCCTAACTTTGCTCTTTTGTCTTTCAAAGCAAACAAGCCAAAAAGATGGAGGTCATTGTTCTCAATATTGGCTACATACTGGAATCACCAGTGCTGCTGTTAAAAAGCACTACTGCCCAGGCCTAGCCAAGACCAACTGCAACAGAATCGACAGGGGCATAGCCAGGATTGAAAGCAAATAGCATAACGGCATAACTTTCAGTAAGGGACTGAAAACTTGCATGTCTGCATCAGAATGAAGGGGCCACTACCTCTGCTATAGCCTCTCTTGTGACTCTCATTCCAGGGAGCAAAAGACCAAAGAAAACTAACAATACGTGAAAAGACACATAGATGTTTCATAAACTAAGCATTAAAATGAAAAGCAACGCAATGCAGGCCAACTCCAAAAATACCACTTCATCCAACATTAAACCAGTTATTTAAATCTACCATGGAAATTGCCTAAATCTTCCACTGGTTTCACTTCTTCCACTCAGTTCTTTCTGCTGCTTTTGACTTTGTTTTCTCTCTAGAGGGGATCCCTGTGGATTGTACCAAACAAGCTTATTCTGGTTGACTCACTGCTGTTCAGACACTTTCTAAGATTATCCAGCTTCAGTGGAATTGTTGAGGGGGTTCCCAGTTCTTTTAGAGATAGCGAACCAATAAAATATTGGAATATTATCAGGAGGCTGCTGTAGCATTACAGTTATTAATACATTATCTTCCCACAAATGAGTGACAGGGACCAAAGCTTTGACTAGCCTAGAGCATTATTGAACTCGGTTTCAGCTGGATGCCAATGCCAATGAGCAAATTTTTTTTCACTTCTCAAAAATAAATGTACAGCTCAGTTTACTTAAAGAGTGAAAGATTAAAAATACCTCCTAGTCTGAGTACTGCATTCTCCTTGAGAATATAGAAAAGGAAAGCGAACTAGCAACTATTGGATACCATGTGAACTCCCTCTTGAAAAATAGAAGCTGCTATGGGAAGTTTTAGTGAAACCTGCACCAGCTGCACGGTGCTATTTACCCTTGAGGTGTTACTAGATGAGGCATCTGTTACGGGTTGAATTGTACGCCCAAAAAAGATGTTGAAGTCTTTTCCTCTAGTACCTGTGAATGTGACCTTATTTAGAAATATGTTCTTGCAGATGATCAAGTTAAGATGAGGTCATCAGGGTAAGCCCTAATCTAATATGACTGGAGTTTGGACATTTGGACACAAAGACAGACATTTACAAAGGGAAGAAAATGTGAAGTCACAGAGTAAATATCTACCTGCTAAGGAATGTCAGAAGCTACTGGAAGCTAGGGGAGAGGCCTGGAACAGATGCCTCCCTCACAGCCCTCAGAAGGAGCCAACCCTGTTGACACCTTAATTTCAGATTTCTAGCCTCCAGCACTGTGAGACAACAAATGTCTGATGTGTAAACCACCCAGTTTGTTGTACTTTGTTATTGCAGCCCTGGGAAAGTAATACAGCATCCAAAAAAGTATTGGTTTAAAACCTAGTGAACAATTCAAAACCATGCCCTAGGTAAAGAGATACATTCAAGATATCACACCAAAGAAGACAGGTACCAGAAAGAGCTGACTAGAGAAAGTTAGAATGCTAGGGGCAGGGGCGGGATCAGGGGAAGGACCAAACGTAAAGACAAAGAGAAAACAGGCTCACTTCACACACTCAGATTTAGCTCCTACTGTGGGCTAGGCACTTTCCTAGGTGCTGGGGATACAAAGGTGAGTAAGTCATACCCTGCCTCCAAGGAGTCATGTGTCATCTGCCCCATTAGAGTGTTGTCAATATCAAGTGCCAAGATAGCAGCAAGCAGAGTGGTTTGGGGTTATAAAGGGATGGGAGGTACTCACACAGCAATGTGGGTGCTTGGGGAGGTCTTCCTGGATAATAGGATATCTAGACTTGGTCTTGAAGAATGATGTATTGGCAGGGCAGGCAAAAAGAGGTCTATTTGTATAAAGAACCCGGGGTCCTCTTGGTACTGTGTTAAGAGTGTCTAGTAGGATGTGATTCTTTTTCAAAAGGGAAGAGGCAGCCAGGCGCGGTGTCTCATGCTTGTAATCCTAGCTTTGGGAGGTCAAGGCGGGTGAATCACCTGAGGTCAGGAGTTGCAGACCAGCCTGGCCAACATGGAGAAACTCTGTCTCTACAAAAAATACAAAATTAGCCAGGCATGGAGGCATGCACCTGTAATCCCAGCTACTCAGGAGGCTGAGGCATGAGAATTGCTTGAACCCAGGAGGCAGAGGTTGCAGTGAGCTGAGATCGTGCCATTGCACTCCAGCCTGGGTGACAGAGCAACACTCCATCACAAAAAAAAAAAAAAAGGAAGAGGCATACTTACACACACATGCACATACACACACACACACGCTCTCTCTCTCTCTCTCTCTCTCTCTCTCACACACACACACGCTCTCTCTCTCTCTCTCTCTCTCTCTCACACACACACACACACACACACACACATACACACACACTCTTGCACATAAATCACCACAGGTTTGGCACCTCCAGAGCTAGGGAGCATCCACAGAAATAAACAACCATCAGAAGCAACAGCCACTTTACATAGCAGAGGGGACCGTGGCCAGTAAGTGGCCCCTGTAATATGGGCACCTGAGATCAGGAGAAAGGCAGTAAAACCGTGCACACCAAGTGGAAACTGGTTGTGGTTGTTTGACATGCGCATAACATGCTCCGCACCACTGCTGCCTTTGAAAACTATCAGAAAAATACAGAGAGAACTTTGCAGGGTTCATGACAGCAAGTGGGAGCAGAGCCAGAGAAATCAGAATAGAAACTTAAATAATGTGGATCTCATAGTGTTGCTGTAAGAAGTCAAGCACAAACAGAGCAACTGGAATATACCACCCCCCACTCCATCTAGCAATGTTTGGTCCAACCCACATTTGCTTTTACTTTATCATCTTGTGTTAATTTGTCATCATTATCACTTACCCATATTCATTTCTTGAAAGCAACCTATTTCGGGAATGATGGCTTCGTACCACAAATGAGGCTGCTTTAATGACTCCAGTGAGTGGCAATCTAATGGGATCACAGCGGCTGCAAGCCTGAGCACAGACAAGCTCTGCAGCAGCCTCCTTTGTGCAGCAGTGCTCTCTAATTGGGTCTAATGGAGGAGTTGGAGGTATTCTCCTTCTGCCTTCCTAATAATATTAACGTCTTGATGAGGTTAATGAAACTGCTAACCCGGGCCAACGTGAATCGCTTCCTGTATAATATGAAAACTTTCTATTTGGAGTCTTATGCAAGCACTAGGGTTTACTATTGTTGTGATAGCTGTGTCTGTTATTGCGTATAACAGTTTTTCCTTCTTTTCTATTCCAAGAGCCAAGGACCTGATCTGATTCAGATTCCCAGCAGTGGTGGAGGACCCCAGAGGAGGTTGATTAAGGAGGTCCTCCTGGTTGGGTCAGATCCTTTATGGTCTTTACTGCCCCCTGCTGGCCTGGGGAAGGAGGAGCGGCTCTCCAGCACTCCTTGGGTGATGGAAAGTACCAGAAGACAAAATATGAAGAGCTATTCTTATTATCACTGACCGTATGTTTTCTGGTTTAATACTTACAAATTCCTATAGGGTAGGTCTTACTACTGTCGTTTTATGTATGAAGAGACCTATCCTCTAGTGGTAAATCAGCTTACCTAGAGTCACTAAGGTATGGGAGTATCAGATCCAGGACAAGGTACAGGTTGGTCTGGTTTGCCACTGTCGTTTGAAGACATGGTACAGTAAAAAAAAAAAAAAAAAAAAATGCATGCATTTTAACACCAGAGCAACTTAGGTTTTCACTTTAATTTCCTAATATAAGAGCCACACAATGTTAAGTTACTTAAGTGAGCCAAGCTCCATTTCATCTACAAAACATAAATCATTTTTTCTACCTTGAAGCACTGTTGTGGGGGTTAATAACAAGGTAGGCAAAGCACAGGGCCTTGAATACAGTGGCTGTACAGTAGATGGAGGGTGCTATTGGGGGACAGAGACAGAAGATGGACAAGGGTAGGCCTTCCTGTGGACACTAGTGGCTCAGTGGTTGCTTCATTCAAGTCCCCAGGAGGTTTTAACTCAAAGTCTGGCCTCAAAAAATATACTACAATGCTCAGCTAATGATGCCAGCACATCTGAATAGCTCTTTACCACTTATAAACCAATTTTGTGTATATTTTATTTAATCTTATGAATACACATCTGTAGATGCATAAATATGCTACGGCTAATTGAAGAAACACTCAATATGTCCAGCATTATACTAAGCACATAAAATCATGGCTGGATTTCATCTTCATAACAACCCTATAAGTATTATTTCTCCATTGTCTGGATGAGGAAACTGAGGCTCAGAAAGACTAAGAAAACTTCCCAAAGTCACATTGTATTAGCAGAGCTAAGACTTGAACACTGGCCCATGTGACTACAGTAAGCATTTCTCTCCACCATTGGGCTACGCTGCCTTTTTCTGAAGCAGAAAGACAAGTATTACATTTTCACTATATAGACAAGAAAATTCTAACTTGTGTGATAGTGATAAGGTTTGGCTCTGTGTCCCCACCCAAATCTCATCTTATAGTTCCCATAATCCATACACGTTGTGAGAGGGACCCAACAGGGGATGATTGAATCATGGGGCATGTCTTTCCCATGCTGTTCTCGTGATAGTGGGTCTCATGAGTTCTGATGGTTTTTAAAACAGGAGTTTCTCTGCGAAAGCTCTCTTTTTGCCTGCTGCCATCCATGTAAGATATGACTTGCTCCTCATTCCACCATGATTGTGAAGCCTCCCCAGCCATGTGGAACTGGAAGTGCAATAAACCTCTTTCTTTTGTAAATTGCCTAGTCTCAGATATGTCTTTATCACCAGCATGAAAACAGACTAGTACAGTAAATTGGTACCAATAGAGTGGGATGCTGCTGAGAAATATCCAAAAATGTGGAAGCGACTCTGAAACTGAGTAACAGGCAGAGGTTGGGACAATTTGGAGGGCTTAGAAGAAAATAGGAAACTGTGAGAAAGTTTGGAACTCCCTAGAGACTTGTTGAATGGCTTTGAACCAAAATGCTAATAATGATATGAACAATGAAATTTAGGCTGAGGTGGTACCAGATGGAGATGAGGAACTTGTTGGGAACGAGAGCAAATGTGACTCATGCTATGTTTTAGCAAAAAGACTGGCAGCACTTTGCCCCTGCCCTAGAGATTTGTGGAGCTTTGAACTCAAGAGAGATGATTTAGGGTATCTGGTGGAAGAAATTTCTAAGCAGCAAAGCATTCAAGAGGTGACTTGGGTGCTGTTAAAGGCATTCAGCTTCAAAAGGGAAACAGAGCATAAAAGTTTGGAAAATTCGCAGCCTAACAATGCAATAGAAAAGAAAATCCCACCTTCTGAGGAGAAATTCAAGCTGGCTGCAGAAATTTGCATAAGTAATGAGGATACAAATGTTAATCACCAAGACAATCAGGAAAATGTCTCCAGGCCACGTCAGAGACTTCCAGCAGCCCCTCCCATCACAAGCCCAGAGGCCTAGGAGGAAAAAGTGGTTTGGGGGGGCCAGGCCCAGGGTCCCCATGCTGTGTGCAGCCTAGGGACTTGGTGCCCGGTGTCCCAGCCGCTCCAGCCATGGCGGAAAGGGGCCAACATAGAGCTTGGGCTGTGGCTTCAGAGGATGGAAGTCCCAAAGCTTAGCAGTTTCCATGTGGTGTTAAGCCTGCAGGGACAAAGAAGTCAAGAACTGAGATTTGGGAACCTCCACCTAGATTTCAGAAGATATATGGAAATGCCTGGATGCCCAAGCAGTAGTTTGCTGCAGGGGTGGGGCCCTCATGGAGAGCCTCTGCTAGGGCAGTGGGGAAGGGAAATGTGGGATGGGAGCCCCCACACAGAGTCCCTACTGGGGCACCACCTAGTAGAGCTGTGAGAGGAAGGCCATGCTCCAGACCCCAGAATGGTAGATCCACCAATAGCTCGCACTGTGTACCCGGAAAAGACTCAGATGCTCAATGCCAGCTCATGAAAGCAGCCAGGAGGGAGGCTATCCCCTGCCAAGCAAGGGGCAGAACTGCCCAAGACCATGAGAGCCCACCTCTTATATCAGCATGGCCTGGATGTGAGACATGGAGTCAAAGGAGATCATTTTGGAGCTTTAAGATTTGACTACCCTGTTGGATTTCAGACTTGCATAGGGCCTTTAGCCCCTTTGCTTTGGCCAATTTCTCCCATTTGAAATGGCTGTATTTACCCAAAGCCTGTACCCCTATTGTATCTAGGAAGTAACTAACCTGGTTTTGATTTTACAGGCTCATAGGTGGAAGGGACTTGCCTTGTCTCAGATGAGACTTTAGACTTGGGCTTTTGAGTTACTGCTGAAATGAGTTGAGACTTTGGGGGACTGTTTGGAAGGTATGATTGGTTTTGAAATGTGAAGATATGAGATTTGGGAGAGGCCAGCGGCAGAATGATATGGTTTGGCTCATGTCCCCACCCAAATCTCATCTTGTAGCTTCCATAATTCCCACATGTTGTAGGAAGAACCCAGTGAGAGATGATTGAACCATGGGGGCAGGTCTCTCCTGTACTGTCCTCCTGATAATGAATGGATCGCACAAGATCTAATGGTTTTAAAAATGGGAGTTTCTCTGCACAAGCTCTCTTTTTGCCTGCTGCCATCCATGTAAGATGTGACTTGCTCCTCCTTGCCTTCCACCATGATCGTAAGGCCTCCCCAGCCATGTGGAACTGTAAGTTCAATAAACGTCTTTCCTTTGTAAATTCTTGGGTATGTCTTTATCAGCAGGATGAAAACGAACTAATGCAAGTAGGAAACTTGTTAAAAGACTCACAAGGTGTGTTTGGCAAGTTAATGTAGGAGGATTTGAAGTCTTAAAACTAGAATAAATTTTTAACATAAATCTAAAATAATGTTCGCACAAAAAGGTTCCAGGTGACAGCTAAAGAATTTTGTGAAACTTATCATTGTTCAGAAGCATTAGTGTGCAAAGATAAATTAATAATAATGGGAAAGACCAATTATTCATTGAATCTAGAATGAGGTAAGGAGAAAAATATTATCTCTTTGCAAATCTGGCCCAGTACTTTCCCTATAAATTAAAATCTATGATAAATCACAAAGAAATTGGATAGACATCTGCAGCAGAAATTAAATTACCAAAGAAAAACTACACACTTCAAGTGTTTTATGAACATGGAAAGCTTTAAGAGAGGTGGCTTTCTTTGTGGATTGTTTAATGGATTTATTTCTTACTTAAAATGTTCTAAGGAACAAATGTAATGCCTCCCACTCATTAATTCCTTTTGAATACTGAGGGTTTTCTAAGAACTAGACTATGAGGAGGGTGTCTCCAGCACTTTTTCCAGGCTTTGTCAATGTCATCATATCAGATACATAAGGACACAGTGATACACAAAGGTAATGCCCAAATATAAATGTAATACATTGCAGTTACAAGTCCAACTTGTGACTTTGGCTTATGACAAATCACAGTTTAGTTATAATTATGAAAATCATGAAATCAGAATGGAAAGGAGGACCTTATAAATATGAACTTTCTTATCTTTAAAGATGGCTTAGGTTTCTATATAAGATCTACTTTGTATTTAAAATGAATAGTGAAAAGAATATAAATATTACACAAATAAAATAACACTGTGTTTCTTAAAAGTTGTATCTAAAGGGAAATGTTTTCAAAGTTACTGGACATCTTGCTATTTAAAATAACCCTATAATTTGTCCTTTCCCTCTATAAAGTAAAAAGATAACTTACTATTCCTTCATTCTTTTTATTTTTATTTTAAATTTAAATTTTTTGTTTTATTGAAAATATTTGTATTTTTTCAATCTAGATGTTCAAGGCAAGAAAGTAAAATTAAGGAGTTTGCCTTAAACACAGACTCACCTGCTTTCCAAGAAGAATTTTCCCTTTCTGTGACCACAGCTTGAACAAAGACACAACTGGCCATTCAGCAGCTCTGGGCAGGGGAGTTGTCTGTATCTCATAAGCCACTATGGGTCACTACGACATACCAACAAGACAGACAGATGTTAAGTGTCCGGGAGCTAGGAGGGAAGTCTCCCATCTATTATAAGATGCTTTATTGTGGTGGAAAGGGAGAGTTACCTTGATAAATAATAGATATCCCTAAATCTCAGCCTCTCCACTCCAAGCTTGTGCCATCTATTGACCAATCAAGAGACATAATACCCTGCACACCACAGTCCCTTTTCCCCTTATTTCTGCTATCTCCTTCCCACTCCTGTTGTGGCATGATGTGTGTTAGAGTCAATCCCTTGGCAAAGAAGTCAACATAGCTATTTTTATAGTTGTCTCTTGGGGTAAACAGAAACTGAGAGTTAGAAGCAGCTTCTTTCAGAAAAGCCAGGAAGAGATCCACGTACTCTCCACACCTTTGTTTGCACCGTGATCCCTGAAGCAGACCAATGAGTCCAGGGTGTCCATGTGTGAGAGCAAAGCCTTCTGTCTCTCCCAGCGAGGATGCTTTAGGTACCCAGGAAGTACAGTAGCTATCCACCAAGCCAGGGGAAATGTTCAGTCTCTGTCTCAGTCACGTGGGAGGATAACACTGACATTTCAGTGTATACTTTTGTCTGGTTGAACAAACCCTTTTCTTCTAGAAAATAAGGCTGGCTAAGATGTTTTTATTTTTAGATATCCTTAAGGGATAAAATCCATCCAGGCAGCCTAGAGAGGGTAATCCATAAATCAGACATCAGAGCTAAGATTTCATTGCACAGTAACTGTGAGCGGGGAGAGAAGCTTGGCAAGCATTCACTTTACCCCTGCATGGTCTCAGACTAGAATATTGCTGGAGCTGAGACTAGCTTCCAGGCAGATCTATGAAGGTGGCCTTCTGCCTCTGCAGACAAGAAGTCCAACAGGAAGTAAGATTCATATTTCTATAGCACCTTCCTGATCTGCAGTTTTTAAATTAAAAGTGAAGTCTCTTTTTTTTTCTAATTGTATACCATTGTATAAGTGTTGGTCACTATTATTACACGGAATGACCATTTCATTCTCAGTATGAAAATTGAGAAGGAAAATGTGCCAAAGGTGTATTGCATGCTGTGAAGAAGAGTGAACCTGGATTCAGAGGCCTGGGCTCTCCCGCTGCTGTATACAACCAAGTCAGCTCACTCACATGGGCTCTCAGCTTCTCTGTAAACCAGGGTGACTGGAAGGGTGGCAGGTTGGCAGCTCCTGGCTGGTGAATTTAATCACCTTCAAATGGGACACCTGCTCTCCAGGTGGCCAGGGTCCTGTCACCTTTTTGTCTCATACCTGGTTCTCCCTCACACATTTAGAATACCAGCTAGCCCTGAAAGCATTTGAGCTTGAACTTAGAGAATCTCAAGGATCTTTCCCCATCTTAAAAAAAAAAAAAATCCACGATGTTTTGACACAAGGCATCAACCATTAATGCTCCCTCTTTCCCTCACTACTTGGATGTCTCAGCTTGAGCTGCATTTTGAAAATGAAGAGAGATAAAGGCAGCCTAGCAGGAGGACGGAAAGGCGTGTGTTAAGATACGACACTGGGCAGCGTCACTCCACATTCCGGAATTGCAAGCAGTTGGGCCTGACTACAGAGAAGGGTGTAGGAAGTGAGGTAAGCGGAATAGAAAAACTGAGGCAAATACTGAAAGGACTTGTGATTTAACTGAAGGCCCTGAACTTTGTCCTGAAAGCTGGAGACAGATGGGAGAGCAGGGAGGGGCATTGAGGGCTTTTAACCTGTTAAATTTCTATTTTAAGGCCATCATTTTGAAGGCTGCATGGAGGATGGGCAAATATCTTCCCCACCAGCAAAAGTGCTTTCCACAGCAGTAAAATGATGGGCATAGATCAAAGGTTCACAATACTGCTTGCATATAAGTATCAGATGAGACCAGGCATGATGGCTCACACCTGTAATCCCAGCATTTTAGGAGGCCAAGGAAGGCGGATCACCTGAGGTCAGGAGTCTGAGAGCAGCCTGAACATGGAGAAACCCCATCTCTACTAAAAATACAAAATTATCTGGGAGTGGTGGTGCATGCCTAGAATCCCAGAAACTTAGGAGACTGAGGCAAGAGGATTGCTTGAACCCGGGAGGCAGAGGTTGCAGTGAGCCGAGATTGCACCATTGCGCTCCAGCCTGGGTAACAAGAGCAAAACTCCATCTCAAACAAAAAAAGAATCACATAAGAAGCTTGTAATAGTGCTCAGAACCTAGCCTCATACCAAGAGATTTTTATTTAATTGGGTGAGGAATATGGGGGGTGGAAGGAGGCAGTAGGGATGCTTGTCGAAGTGTGAGACTCTCAAAGACTCTTCTTCTTCTGAAATTCTATCAACTACATCAAGGGAGGTCCCCAGCATTCAAATTCAAGAATGGTGAAGAGCCATTTCCTTTGCATCTTCAAACCCCAAAATCTGAAGCAAGGTTTAGAAAGATGTCCCAACAGCTTATGTCACTCTTCTTTAAATTGCTGTTTTTCTTGATCATATCTAGTTTCTCCCTGAAAAAGCATAGAATTATTTCATAGTATGATCTCCAACTCCTATTTTAGAATTCTACATTGTCAAATCATTTTGATGTGAAAAAATACCCGCACCTCCCAAAAAAATAGAAAACAAATATAAAATAAACAAACCCAATTCGCAACTGATAAAGGATTGTTTTAAACCAGTAAATGGGCATATATATCAATACTTAGTCTGTGTAACATTTTTTAGAGTGAGTCATCCCAGGCTTGTGGGTGAGCAGGCTCCCTGCTCATTTTCTGCCTCTGTCTTCTAGTCAGAACCTGAGGGCGTTTACTTTCTTGCTTGTTTTTTTAAAGCTAATATTTATTGGGTAATTCACATAGGCCAGGCATTGTACCAAGGGCTTTACAAATAAGTATCTACCACCATTGTATTAATAAGCAAACTGAAGAGAGGACAAATAACACAAGGACACCTAGCTAGTAAGAAGCAGTGCTGGAATCTGAATCTGCAATCATGCCACCTAAGACCATGGGCTTCATTCACCGTGACCCTATACTCTTTCACCCCTCCTTCACAGCTCTCTAATTTTATCTTGTCTCCTACCCTAACCTGTGGAGCTAGATTCCACTCTGAGTTCACTGAAGGTACATGCAGAGGTAGATTAAGAGCACACACACTCCCTGAGACCATTTGGTCCCCGCTGTTGGATGATCCATAAGTTTGCTGTCAATAGGGCGCCCTCTGCTGTTTAAACAATGTAGATGTGTGTTAAGAATAGAGGACCATGAAGATTCACTTCTTATGAGGAAACCAATTCTTGAGATCAATATATACTTTATAAACAAACAACTGTACCTCCCCATCATAAAGAAAACACTCCTGCTCCACAGATCGACCCAAAAATGGCTTCAACCCAAAAAAGCCAGAGGCATCAATCTCATTTTTCAAGATGGATTATATCCAAATTCAAGCCATGGAATCATTATGGCGGTCCTTAAGTCAGTCTCCCCACCTGCTGTTAGATGTTATGTTCCTGTGTATGCACTGTTCACCCTGAACTGATGCCCTAGCCTTTATAACCACTGAAAGTGTGATTATGAGAAGAGGGAATGCCTCCTACCTTGGGCATCGTAATGATTCTGAACTTGCTGCTAAGAGCACAGCGCCCTGGATGCTTGCTTTCTTTACCCAGAAATTATAAAACATTTAGGAACTCCTGGGGCACGTTAATCATAAAATATTCAGCAACATCTGTGGCATATTATTTACTGACATACTGGACCCAGAAAATATGGCGCCTGTAATTGCATCACGTGGACTGTTACAGCGTGACTGGAGGCACTATTTTATGGCCCTTTGCTTCCAGGCTCCTCTCTCTCTCTCATGTGGTATTTCTCCCCAGCATGTCATAGGCATGGGGGTACCAGTACAAGGTTAAGAACAGGTTTGTGCTCAGAGTTTCCTAGAGAAAGTAATTTTTACCAAAGGCAGCCTGGTCATGCTGGGATGGGGTTGTGTCCATCTCCTCCAGAAATGCACAGGTGAGTCACAGAGGCAAGGGAAGAACAGACAAGGTCACAGCTGAGGCAGGAATTGTCTGGAGGATTGTCAGAGCACCTCCTCCCTCCCTGGATTTTGTGCATGCAATCAACACAAACATACACACACATACACACACACACACAGACATGCACACACAGAACCTTCCAGCTGCTTCGCCCCAGAAACTGACAGAATTCCTAGAAGGAATAGCAGACCAAATAGTTCTTTTAGGCAATCAGACAATAAATAAGCAATCAACACCTTCTCTGCCAGACTGTGCACCAAGCTCAGCCACCATATGATTGTAGTGCTCTGTGATCCTCTGTGTTCTTATATGGAGTGGGCTTCAGGGTGGAGGAGACAAGAAAGTCACTTGGAGAGATGTTGAGAACTACACACCCTTCTGTCACTGAATTCTGGCAAACAACTGCCCTCTGCAGCCCAAGCTCATCCCACTCCCAATTGCACCCTTATTTTGAAAAAGTCCCTCACTGGATATAGCTCCATCCCTTCAAGAACTGTGAGCTTAGATCCTTTATGCCAGATATCCTGGCTATTTTATTAATAACACTCACTTTGACTCTCTAAAGTACCTCAGGTGGCGATATAAGTTATCCAGTCATTCGATATAAAAACCCTTCTAGATACAGTGTGACTTTAACACACCCTCGCAAAGATGCCAGGGCTTCAGAATCTTCCCTCTTCCCCCAAAGAAATCTCCCCAACTGTTTTGAGATTCCCAATTGGGATGTCTCATAAATGTCTCAGCCTTCGCGTGGTGGTTTCCATTCTTCCTCCATCCTGCTCTGCTTCCCCCAGAGTCTCCTAGGAAAGCTATAGGAATGTGAAGACCCCTTGCCATAGTCTCTGCCTCTCCCACCACTGAGGGTGCCACCCACGGAGGCCTTCTCCAAGGCCTGACATAATCGCACCTTCACTGCCCCCAGTTCCGCATATTGAAGGTGGAGAGTCCCATGTACCTCCTGTGCCGTGCTCAGGAAGGAGGCCTAGGAAGCAAAGCCCACTCAGGCCCCCAGCAACTCCCAGGGGTCATTCTTGCATAACATCTAGTCTCATTGCTGATTTCTCCTTTTACAGAGACCACAAAGTCATGACCTCTCAGCCAGACCTATATTGCTGGTGTGTTTTTGTTTTTGCTTTTTGCATTGAGCCAATGTTTTAGAATTCGATTTTACATAAAATCAATGATGTGTTGTAGAACCACTCACAAGAGCCAAGGGTTAAATTTTCAAGAATTTTGTGAGTGTCCTGTGTTAGAGAGAGATCCAAGATGGCTGATCACTAGCAGCTCGGGATTGCAGCTCCCACTGAAAGAGCAGAGAACGAGAGGACGACACACTTTCAGATCAATTTTTGTTGCTCACACACCAGGAGATTCCCAGCGGAGGAGCCCCACCTGTCGCCAGCGTGACTCTTGAGGCCGGTGAGGCGGTTTTGCCGCTGCCTTGGTGTGGCGGTTCTTGGTGCAGAGTCAGAAAAGCATCATCAATCTTAAAGCCGCTGTTTTGGCCGGAGCAGTGGGTTGCTCAGATTCTAGCGCCGGGAATCAACAAGTTGGACGTCCATTCAGAAACCCAACTATAAAGACGGTAATTATAAAGACCACAGATGGATAGATCTATAACGAAGGGAAGAAAACAGCCTAAAAAGGCTGAGAATACCCAAACTCAGAACGCCTCTCCCTCTACAGGGGATCACAGTTCCTCATCAGAAACAGAACAAGGCCTGATGGAGAAAGACTGTGTTCCATTAGCAGAAGCTGGCTTTAAAAAGTGGATGATAAGAAACTTCTGGGAATTAAAAGAACTTGTTCTAACCCAATGCAAAGAAACTAAGAACTTTGAAAAAAGGTTTGACGAAATGTTAACAAGAATACACAATTTAGAGAGGAATATAAGTGAATTAATGGAGCTGAAAAATACAACACGAGAATTTTGCGAACTATGCACAAGTTTTAACAGCCGAATTGATCAAGTAGAAGAAAAGATATCAGAAGTCGAAGACCAACTTCATGAAATAAAACAAAAAGACAAGATTAGAGAAAAAAGGATAAAAAAGAACGAGCAAAGTCTCCAAGAAATATGGGACTATGTGAAAAGACCTAATCTACGTTTGATAGGTGCACCTGAATGTGACGAAGAGAATCAATCCAAGCTGGAAAATACGCTTCAGGATATTATTCAGGAAAACTTTCCCAACCTAGCAAGGCAGGACAATATTCAACTCCAGGAAATACAGAGAACACCACAAAAATATTCCTCAAGAAGGCCAACCTCAAGGCACATAATTGCCAGATTCACTAGGGTTGAAATGAAAGAGAAAATACTGAGGGCAGCCAGAGAGAAAGGTCAGGTTACCCATAAAGGGAAGCCCATCAGACTCACAGCAGATCTCTCAGTAGAAACCCTACAAGCCAGAAGAGAGTGGGGGATAATATTCAACATCCTTAAAGAAAAGAACTTTCAACCCAGAATTTTACATCCAGCCAAACTAAGCTTCATAAGCGAAGGAAAAATAAAATCTTTTGTGAACAAGCAAGCACTCAGAGATTTCATCACCACCAGGCCTGCTTTACAAGAGCTTCTGAAAGAACCACTACAAATAGAAAGGAACAACTAGTATCAGCCTTTCTAAAAAATACCAAAAAATAAAGAACATCAACATATTTAAGAAATTGCATCAACTAATGGGCAAAACAGCCAGCTAACATTAAATGACAGTATCAAATACACATATATTGTTATTAATTTTAAATTTAAATCGACTAAATCCCCCAATCCAAAGACACAGACAGGCAAAAAAGCCAAAACCCATTGGTATGCTACATCCAGATCCATCTCACATGCAAGGATACATAAAGACTCAAAACAAAGGGATGGTGAAAAATTTACCAACCAAATGGAGAGCTAAAATAAATAAATAGAAAGCAGGAGTTGCAATTTTTGCTGATAAAATAGATTTCAAAGCAACAAAGATCAAAAGAAGCAAAGAAAGATATTACATAAAGATAAAAGGATCAATGTAACAAGAAGAGCTAAAGATCCTAAACATATATGCACCCAATACAGAAATACCCAGATATATAAGACTTACAAAGAGACTTGGCAATATTAGATAGATCAATGAGACAGAAAGTTAACATCGATATCCAGGACTTGAACTCAGATTTGGAACAAGTAGACTTAATTAACATTCATAGAACTCTCCACTTTAAATACACAAAATATACACTCTTATCAGTACTACATCACATGTATTTACAGGTTTAAATGAAATATTGGTTGGCTGCTTGTTAATTATTTTATTCCCTCATTTTTTTTTATGTCTATTATTAAACACAATTACAGGCATACCCAGTTTTAGACTGCATTCTAGCCCGGGCAATAAAGCAACACCCCTGTTCTCTCTCCCTCTTCCTCTTCCTCTTTCTTCCTTTCCTGTATTCTTTTTTTTTTTTTTTTTAA
>NW_022436986.1:6913756-7038591 GCF_009761245.1 Sapajus apella | reverse complement strand
TTTTTTTTTTTCTTTTTCTTTTAAAAAAAAAAAAAAAAAAAAAAAAAAAAAAGGAAATGTCCTGTGTTGTCCAAAAAAAAAAAAAAAATAATAATTTTGTGAGTGGCTGGTATACATAACTGTCATTAAAACTTAAGTTATATAAACATACATCTAAATATATTCTACGAAAAACAAAGACAACAATTAGGTTATAGCGATGGTTGTGCAACTTGGTAAATATACTAAAATTTTTAGAATGCAAAGGGTGAATTTTATGGTATAGAAATTACATCTCAGTAAAGCTGGGTTTGTTTGTTTGAGACAGGTTCGCTCTCTGTCACCCAGATTGGAGTGCAGTGGCATAGTCATAACTCACTGCAACCTTAACCTCCCAGCTCAAGCGACCCTCCCACCTCAGCCTCCAGAGTAGCTGGGACTACAGGTGCTGGGATAACAGGCGTGAGCCACCACGCCCGTCCTAAAGCTATTAAAAAATAAAATTTTGCAAAGGTAACAAATACTCAAAATTCATCACTTGCTAATTATTTTATTACAATTTACTGTGGCCTATGTTCTTGTGGTAATTTATACCTATTGCACATGTAGAGTGAAAATGCTATCTCACGGAATACCATTGCCTGCCTCTTATGATTCCACATAACATCCTTTGGTGGCTTGAACTAAGTAAAGATGAGGATATTGACACCACAGAAATAGGCAAATATTATAAATAAGGACTTGGTTCATTGTTTTTTGATTGTCTAGACTTAAGAAAGTAGTGGAGAAAATCCTAATGATGCAGATTAAACTTAAAGCTGTGTTGTGCCTGTAGTCTTTACATTGTGAATAGCACAAAAAATTGACAAAATGTTCTTCCAGTATCTAAAAACCACTATCCATTTCAGAAAAGAAGTCATTCACGTCGCTGCTAAACAAGTATAGTTACAATATGAATGTTGGTTGATACTTTCATGAACCGTAACAAAACCACAAAAGTGAAACAACAAAGACATGTGAGAACTTCCCTAATAATCAAGCTTTTATTCATAGTCTGGTTATGTGACCCTATTGTTGGCGGTAGAATTATAAAACCTGATAATAGATTTAGTGAGAAATAGTAAGTCACATGATATTTTAAATTTTATAAGTATTTGCAAACTGTATGCTACTATGCATTCTATCAGTAAAATTTATAATACATATTGCATATTATGTACACACACACACATTTTGTTATTGAACACTTACCAGCACACCATTGTCTAAAGTCCTGATTTCAAGGCTTCTCTTGAAAAATTGAATCTGATATTATTGCCTATCTGCCCACCTAGTAGCTGAAGTTGAGGATCACCTTATCCTTAACCTCATTAGACAGATAAGATGGCTTATCCCCTTTAGACAAGCATGCACTCTCTCTAGTTCATGCACAGTGCCCCCCTCGGCCTACTGTTTTGCACTCTGCTTATGTTTTTATTATCTTCCTGACTCTTGCAGGTTTCTGAATTTAAACCCCTTCTCATAGGCTCTTTCCTTGAGATTCAGACACAAGTCTAAAATGCTGATCAGAGCACTGAAAACTGAAACAGACACAATACCAACCTCCTATGGTAGACTGACTCATGGCCCCCGCAGATGTCCACATCCTAATCCCCAGAACCTGTTACCTTACATGGTTAAAAGGATTTTGCAACTGTGATTAAGCTAAGGACTTTAACATGGGGAGATTATCCTAGATTATCCAGGTGAGTTCTGTATAATCACAAGGATCCTCACAGGAGGCAAGTGAGAGGATCAGAGTGAGAAGAGGAAAGTGTAAAGACAAAAGCAGTGGCTGAAGTGACGTGCTTTCAAGACCAAGAAGGCACCATGATGCAAGGAACACAGTTGGCCTCCAGAAAGAGGAGTGCAAAGAAACACTCTCCTCTTGAGAATCCGGAAGGAAGGCAGCCTTCCTGATACTTTGATTTTAGCCTCATAAGACTCATTTCAGACTTCTGACCTCCACAACTCTAAGATCATAAAGGTGTGTTGTTTTAAGCCATGACGTCTGTGATAATGTGACAGCAGCCACAGGAAATTACTATACTTTATATTCGCTTCCCTAACACATATATGCCCAAACTCTCTTCTGTCTTTCAAACCAGCCATGTCCCCACCTAAAGTTTTGTAACCAGGCTCTTCAGACCAAGAACTGTGTTTTTGCTTAAAATATTAACTTCAATTCTATGACAGGGGATCAAGCAAGAGCAAGCAGGGAATCCACATTTTGCAGGGGACTCCCATCCCTCCGTCTGTTACATCTGGTACTCCTCAACATTCTCTTTGTTCCCCCTCAGAGTGAAAGGGGTAGTGGTGTAACCACAGCAGCCTATGGTTAAATAAACCAGACTTCCTTCCAACTTGTCAGTGCCTCAACCTGCCTCTGAATATCCCACTTCCAACTCTTTTTGTCCCCCCAGTTTTCATTCTCTGCCTCCCCTCCTACTTTGACTTTCTAGGCCAACTGACTCACCCATCTGATCTTTTGGCGCTTGATCTTCTGGCTTTGTTTTCTCTAAACTCCATCTAGCATGCTCCTTCCTGCTGTGGTGTTTCCACGAACTGGTAACTCAGAAGTAAAACTCCCCTTAGTCCGAGCCTGGAACCCCTCCCCATTTCATGGAAACTGATCTTAATCCCTGGCACCTTCTCAGCTCAGCTGCAAAGAATTCAAGGACTTACAGATGATGAAAATTAAATGTTCTTGAAATATAGCCTCTTTATTCAGAGAAGTATTTGAGAATTCAAATTCCTATCGTATTCTCCTATGATAATATTTTAAATCACAGTGGACCGGCTCAGGCCATTAAACACATCACTTACATCACTTGCCTGTAATATAAACAAGCTACAGAATTCCCCGCCTTCAAAGTCACAAAGTAAAGAGAAAGAGATTGTTGAGCTCCAGGTCAGGTGTGGGCAAGATTCTGAGTGAGTTAAGTTGTATTTGATTTCTCTTAGTCCCCTTTCTCCATTTGCCTTCATACTTAACTAAATCAAAAACTGCCCATCACCCCAAACACCAGGTGAACTGCAGACTGCACTGACCAATTTGGTAGCCACTAGTCACACGTGGCACTTGAAATATAGCTACAATTGAGATGTGAGTATAAAATACCAGATTTCAAAGACTTAATACAAAAAAGAACATAAACTATCTCATTAATACTGAACATTAATTAGATGTTCAAATAATATTCTAGATACATTGAGTTAAGGTATATTATTCAAATTAACTTCACCTGTCTTCATTTTTATTGCAGCTACTTGAAAATTTAAACTGGTATTTGTGGCTCACATTGTTGTTGGGTTTTTTGTTTTGTTTTTTGTTTTTGTTTTTGTTTTTGTTTTTGAGAAGGAGTTTTGCTCTGTTGCCCAGGCTGGAGTGCAGTGGCGGGATCTTAGCTCACTGCAATCTCCACCTCCCAAGTCCAAGCAATTCTCCTGCCTCAGCCTCCTGAGTAGCTGGGGTTACAGGCATGCACCACCACAGCCAGCTCATTTTTGTACTTTTAGTAGAGACAGAGTTTTGCCATGTTAGCCAGGCTGGTCTGGAACTCCTGACCTCAGATGATCCACCCACCTCAGCCCCCTGAAGTGCTGCGATTACATGCGTGAGCCACTGCACCTGGCTTCACATTGTATTTCTACTGGAAAGTACTGTTCTAGACCCTTCTATTCAGCTTGAGCATTACCTGGGAGCTGTTAAATGCAGAATCTCAGATCCTATCCCAGGCCTACCAAACTAAAGTGTGCAATTTGACAAGATCCCCAGGTGATGCATATGTACATTAGAATTTGAAAAGCACAGCTCTGGGATCAGAAAGCTTTTTCTTTAAAGGGCCAGAGAACACACATTTTAGGCTTTGAGAGTCATATGGTCTAGGTCACAACTCCTGAACCCTGTCATTGTAATATATACAAACTAATGGGTGTGGTCATTTCCATTTAAACTTCATTTACAAAACTAGACCCCATGCTTTTCCCATCCCTGGGCTAGACAGGGGTTTCTCGAACTTTAGTATTCACTACCCCCACCTGGGGAGTTTGTTTAAAACACTGCTTGCTGGGCACCACCTTCAGAGCTTCTGTCCGTTTCAGGTTTGGGGAAGAATCTGGGAGTTTACATTTGGGCAAGTCTCCAGATGACACTTATGCCTCTGGACCCAGGTTCACACTTTGAGAACTATTACTCTAGCATAATAGTTTTGGACTCTGGCTGTACCCTAGAATCATCTAGCAGTCTTTTTAAAAATAGTGATGCCTGGCTCTCACCCCGGACCAATGAAGTTACAGTCTGTAAAGGTGGTCCTCAGTAGCACTGGCATGTTGTAAAAGCTCCCCAGGTAATTTTAGTGTGCAGCCAGGCACCTGCTAGTTGCAAAATTACCAACTACTCCCTAAATGAGATGTCAAGGTATTAGGAAAACAGAAACATTAATCAACTAACTTACAGTTATCTGTGAAAGACCTATTGCACCTTAACACACCAAAGACATAAGTATTTTACAAAGAAATTTCTTCTTGTAATTCTCAAATTGATAGAACGGACAGTGTGACTAGGCACAATTTTTAAACTTTCGGATTGCTTGGGGATATACTTTTAAGTGAGCAGAAAGAAGCATAGGCTATCATGATTTTCTTACCTATACTTTCTGTTTTTGATTTCACAAAGAAATCAACAACAGCAAATACTATGGTCTAGTTCTGACCTTGCTGATAAACCAGCTGTGTGACCTTGGATAAGTCACTTAAGGCTGTGCTTCCTTGACTATAAAATGAGGGGGCTGGCTGTTGTGCCTTCTAGCTCTAAGCATCTTTGCTTTATGATATGTATTTTATGAATCATGAATTTTCAAAAAAAAATTTTGAGATTTTGTTTCTTTTGCGGAAGCAGTGGGAATTAATAAGATCAGGGCAAGAGTGAAGGTAATTGCTTATGAAGAGACATCTGGTAGGTGAATTTTATTTACGTGGCATCTCACCACTGTGCAGCTTGCCAGCTTTATGGACCACTCTCTGAAATCAGAATCATGGCCAAGGCCAACATCAGGCACGTGAGACTTCAGCTACTGTGCCAAGGTCTCAGCTACCTTGGGGAGTGACATTTCAGGGTGGGGAGGAGGGAGTAAATTAATCTTAACCGTGTACAAATAAAAACAGACTCCTGGGAAAAAGGTTTTATCCATGGACTAAAGAAAAATAGACCCAAGAGAAGTCAACAGAGATACTCCACCACTGGTATGGAATTTGGCTAAGGAGAAAATGGCAACTGCAACATATAGTTGAGGAGGGAATAGGGTCACCATGAGAACCAGAGGAAAACAGCTTAGAGGGAAAAGGGGTAAGTAGATATAATCGGCTTCCTGCATGTATATTTTAGGACTGACTTGAAAATAGTCCAAATGTCCTATGAAAAAACAGTAAATTTACAGTAATAAGATCAGTTCTGATTCTTTGGGAACCCCTAAAGCACAAAGGGGCCTCTATTGCTAGACAGACAGTCTGGACTCCAGGAGTCTTAATTTCTACATAAGGTTTTAAGAAAGGCAGTTTTTTCAACTTCACTAATATTCTTTCTACTGAATAGTCTTTTTCTTATACTGCCATGGTACCCGTTGTCCAGTTTTTTATTGTTTACTACTCTAAATTATCTCAATTTAACAAGAAATTAATAGAACTGATTTAGTGAAAAAACAAGTAGAATGACTGGCAGCAGTCTATTAATTCTATCATCTTTCATCAGTAATGGATGTGAATCAGTGTAGGGTGAGCCAACCTCTTTCTCCCCTTGAGGTCCTGCCTGGATTCATAAAATAGAAGCCTCCACCAACACATCCACCCTCCTGAGAAACTTCCATTAGCAATTCAACCCTCTTGTTCTTCTGGAAGAGAAGAGGAACCACTTATCTGATTGTTGAGATTGGGGCCAAAAATGCACCACTCATACATAATCTCTGGCTGAGCCTAGAGAACCAAAATGAGACTCTAAAAACTGAAGAGTTATAGAACTGGGCTGAAATTACTAAGCATTCCTGTTACTCAGCAGAGAGGAAATTTGAAAAAGATATAAAAGTGACAATTATTGAAGAAAACAGTAGTAGTCCATATTTATACTCCAATAAAGCGCATATTTGTATTTCTTTTTCATCTGAAATGCTATAATCTGTTACACATTAGTCTCCAATTTGCCTGTTTCCCTTTATAATGTGACGTTGGAATCCCCCCAAGGTCAATATATGTAAATCTGATTCACTCTTTTTAATATTCGTACAACAATTTGTAGTGAAGATTATTCTAATTCATCTATTCCCCTATTAATGTTCAGATTATTTTCAGTTTTTTTCTTCTTGCTGCTATAAAACAACACATAAACATCCTTTCTCATCCATCCTTAAACACTTCTGTGTTTTCTTATCTTTTTTTTTTTTTTTTTTTTGAGACGGAGTCTCGCTCTGTCACCCAGGATGGAGTATGGTGGCGCAATCTCAGCTCACTGCAACCTCCGCCTCTTGGGTTCAAGAGATTCTCCTGCCTCAGCCTCCCAAGTAGCTGGGACTACAGGTGCCTGGCAATTTATTAAATACTTGTGTTTTTTATTATAACATATATTCCCAAAAGGAATTACAAGGTCGAACAACATGACATATTTTAAACCTTGTCAGATGTTGCCAGATGTTTTCCCAAAATGTTGTAGCAATTCACATTTCAACCAGCAATGTGTCACTACCTATTTTCCCTTTTCACTAACAGTGTTTCTCAAGTTTCCCATTTTTACCATACTAATGGCTTAATTTTTATTCCCGAGTACTGCTGAAATAAAGCATCTTTTCATGAATTTACTGGCACTTGCATTCTTCTTTTTGTGACTTTTTGGTGTATTTTGCCCATTTTTTCTACTAGGTTATTTGCCTTATTCATATCCATTTATAAGAAGTCATTAATTATTAGAGTTGTTAAATTCTACCTTTCATAGGTGTTGAAATATTTTTTTTCTTTTTGTCTCCTATCTCTTGCTTTTATTTATGTGATATTATGTGAAAAATACTTACATATTTTTAAGCTTTTTGAAGTTTAATGTATCTATCTCTTATTGCAGCATGGTTTCTTATCTGACTTAGAAAGTTTTCCCCACACAAGGTTGTGAAAATATGCTCCTAAATTTTATTATTTTATCTTTCTACACTGAAATCTTTAATATATCAGAAACATTTTTGTTGAGGTAAAATTCACAGGCACAGAAATGCACACCTCTTATGGGTAAAATTTGATAAGCTTTGACAAATGTATATATCCACCAAAACCTGTTGAGCTAGAGGACATTTCCATGTCTCCAGAGAATTTTTGTAGGCCTTTTTGCAGTCAATTTGCATCCCTCATTGGCAACTACTGCTCAGATTTCTATCACATACATTAGTTTTGTCTATTTTTGAACTTCATATTAATGAAATCACACAGTGGGAATTCTTTTGTGTTTCACTTTCTTTCCATCTATATGTTTTTGAGGGTTTTTTTCCATGTTATTGCCAACCTGTATTCCATTGTATCAATATACAAGGGTTTGTTTATTCATTCTCCTGTCAATGGACATTTGGGTTGTTTCCAGTTTGGAGCTCTTATGAAGATAGCTTCCATGAACATTCATATACACATCTTTGTGTGAACAGACTGGATATATGTTTTCATGTCTCCTTGGGGAAATACCTAGGAGTGGATTTGCAAAGTCTTAGGACAGGCAAAGGTTGAGGAAGTGTCAAAACTTTTGCCAAAATGCCTGCACCATTTTTTATGTCCACAAGCAAAATATGAGAGCTCCTGCTGCTTCACATCCTCACCAACTTTGGGTGCTCTTTTAAATAGCCAAGTCAATTCTAAGCAAAAAGAACAAAGCTGGAGGAATCATGGTACCCGACTTCAAACTATACTACAAGGCTACAGTAATCAAAACCACATGGTACTGGTACCAAAACAGAGATATAGACCAATAGAACAGAACAGAAGCCTTGGAGGCAATGCCACACATCTACAACCATCTGATCTTTGACAAATCTGACAAAAACAAGCAATGGGGAAAGGATTCCCTGTTTAATAAATGGTGTTGGGAAAACTGGCCAGCCATGTGCAGAAAGCAGAAACTGGACCACTTCCTGACACCTTACACTAAAATTAACTCTAGATAGATTAAAGACTCAATTATAAGAACTAACACCATAAAAACCCTAGAAGAAAACCTAGGCAAGACCATTCAGGACATAGGCCTAGGCAAGGACTTCATGACTAAAGTACCAGAAGCATTGGCAACAAAAGCCAAAATAGACAAATGGGATCTAATTAAACTCCAAAGCTTCTGTAAAGCAAAAGAAACAATCATTAGAGTGAACCGGCAACCAACAGAATGGGAAAAAATTTTTGCAATCTGCCCATCTGACAAAGGACTTATATCCAAAATCTACAAAGAACTAAAACAGATTTACAAGAAAAAACAAACAAACTCATTCAAAAGTGGGCAAAGGATATGAACAGACACTTTTCAAAAGAAGACATATATGAGGCCAACAAACATATGAAAAAATGCTCATCATCACTGGTCATCAGGGAAATGCAAATCAAAACTACATTGAGATACCATCTCATGCCAGTTAGAATGGTGATCATTAAAAAATCTGGAGAAAACAGATGCTGGAGAGAATGTGGAGAAATAGGAACACTTTTACACTGTTGGTGGGAGTGTAAATTAGTTCAACCATTGTGGAAGACAGTGTGGCAATACCTCAAGGACCTAGAAATAGAAATTGCATTTAACCCAGCAATCCCATTACTGAGAATATATCCAAAGGATTATAAATCATTCTATTATAAAAACACATGCACATGTATGTTCATTGCGGCACTGTTTACAATAGCAAAGACTTGGAACCAACCCAAATGCCTGTCAATGATAGACTGGACAGGGAAAATGTGGCACATGTACACCATGGAATACTATGCAGCCATAAAAAATGATGAGTTTGTGTACTTTGTAGGGACATGGATTAATCTGGAAACCATCATTCTCAGCAAACTGACACAAGAACAGAAAATCAAAAACCACATGTTCTCACACATGAGAACACATGGACACAGGGAGAGAAGCATCACACACTGAGGTGTTTAGAGGTGGGGGGGGACTAGGGGAAGGACAGTGGGGGTTGGGGAGTTGGGGAGGGATAACATGGGGAGAAATGCCAGATATAGGTGATGGGGATGGAAGCAGCAAACTACATTGCCATGTATGTACCTATGCAAAAATTCTGCATGTTCTTCACATGTACCCCAGAACCTAAAATGCAATAAAATATATATATAAATAAAAATAAAAATAAGAAATTTTAGGCATTTTAGTAGGTTTGAAGTGGTCTCTTATTGTGATTTAAATTTACATTTATTTAATACTGTAATTTATTATGTTTTGTCCCTTTTCATGTCCTTAGTGCCACTAAATGGGGTTGTCTTTTATTGTTGAATTGTATGAGTTCTTTATATGTGAATACATGTTCTTTATATTGATGTCAGATATATGTATTGTGATATGATATATGATATCTTCCTTCCCACCTCTGGCTTATCTTTTCATTTTGTTAATCATGTCTTTTAATGAGAAAACATTTAAATTTTGATAAAGTCTAATTTGTCTTTTTTTTTCATTTATGGTTAGTGCTTTTCATAAGAAATCGTTGTGTATGCCAAGCTTACTAAGATATTGTTTCCTTATAGACACTTTATAATTTTACCTTTTAAACATAGGTCAATTATGTATCTTCACTTAAATTTTGTTTATAGTTAGGTAAGTGTTAAAGTTCATTTTTTTCCCACGTCTATTCAGTTATTCCAGCGCCAGTTGCTGAAAAAAAATTATTTCCCCATGAATACTCATGGTGCTTTTTTCAAAAATCAATTAATTGTGGCCAGATGACTCACATCTGTAATCCCAACTCTTTGGGAGGCTGAGGCATGAGGATTTCTTGAGGCCAGGAGTTCAAGGCCAGCCTGGGCAATATAGTGAGACTCTATCTCTAAAAGTTTTTTTAATCAATTGATTGTATATGTGGCTTTACATCTAGACATCCTGTGCTGCTCCATTTATTAATCTATTTGTCTACTTGTTCCCAGGCCAATACTATAGGCTTAATTATCATGGCTTTATAGTAAGTCTGTAAATCAGACTTTGTTTTCATTATTCTAGGTCCTTTGCCTTAACTGTGAATTTCAGAATCAACAGGCCAATTTCTAACCCCCTCAGAAAAAAGGGAGCTCTGAAATTTTGATTGGAGTTACATTCACTCTATAAATAAATTCTGAAAAAATTGACATTTAACAAAATTGAGTCTTCCAATTTATGAAATGGGTGTATTTATTTATTTAGATCATCTTTAATTTTTCTCAGCAATATTTTATAATTTTCAGCCCACAGGTTTTATACTTCTGTTAAATTTATTGTTATATATTTTATTTATATAAAATACATATTTTATATTTTGTATATTCTATTACAAATAGAATTGCTTATAAAACTTATTTGCTTCTAGTATGAAATGCAGTTTTGTATATTAATCTTCCTCTCTGCTACCTTGCTGTGTTCAATTATCAGTTTTAATAGCTGCCTTGTGGATTTCTATAGTCATATTGCCTGCAAATAAACATTATTTTACTTCTTATCTTTTTTGCCTTATATTTATTTTACTTGACCTACTGTACTGGCTAGGCTGTCCAGGAAAATATAGAATAAAACTAAAAAGGGTACAAACACATTTCAGAATGTTACATATTGCTAATTAACCAACATTTTAGCTTTTCTTTATTCTTTCTCTTTTTTTTTTTTTTTTTTTTTTTTTTTTGAGACCTGAGTCTTGCTCTGTCACCCAGGCTGGAGGGTAATGGCATAGTCATGGCTTACTGCAACCTCTGCCTCCCGGGTTCAAGTTAGTCTCCTGCCTCAGCCTCCTAAGCCTGTGACTACAAGCATGTGCCACCACACCTGGCTAATTTTTGCGTTTTTAGTAGAGATGAGGTTTCACTATGTTGGCCAGGTTGGTCTCGAACTCCTGACCTCATGATCCGCCCACCTCGGCTTCCCAAAGTTCTGGGATTACAGGTGTGAGCCACTGCCCCTGGCCATTTTATCTTTTCTAATGTCCATTTTATCTCTGTACCTAGTGACAGAACTACAAAGTATATGAAACAGATAGAAACAAAGGGTGGAATAGTTAAATCTTCAATGTGATAAAGACGATCTATTTTTAAAATACAGTTAACTAAATGAGAAAATAATATTTGAAAAAAGGTTACTTTCATCATGTCCAAATGTCCAAATCGTGAAAAGTATTTTTCAATGTGATTTTAGTTGACAGATTCTAGGTTTATTTTGGCAGACCTGTAATTCACAAACGAAGAAATTAAAATTGTGAATAACCTACTTTAAAAAATTAAACCTGTTAGTAATCAAAGAAATATAAATTAAAACCATAATGAAAAAACTGCAAATTCTAGTTAAGGTGCTTCTTCGGGCTTCAACAGATCCCTATACTTCTTTTATTACAGAGATAATCACTGTAAATTGAAATTGTCTGTATATCATCTTATCTCCTCATACATGAAATCTTTGTGAGGGCAGGATTAGTTCAATAAGAACATAAAGATAAAAAATAATTAGAATGCCTAGAATTGTCAAAGACAAAAAGAATTAGGCACTCTTATATACACTGCTGGTGGAGGTATAAATTGATAAAACCTTTCTCCAGAGCAATTTGGCACAGTATCAAGCTCCTTAAAATATGCATAAACTTTGACCCAGCAATTCCATTTCAAGAAACTTTGTAGCTCTATTATCAGGTACAAAGATAAGGAAATAATTCATGTGCCCAAAGATTTCTACATAAAAACAGGTACAAAATCTAGGTAATCTGAGTGTCCAAAACTGATAAATAAGTAAAATAAATTATGATATTTATAATGGAATTGTATAATAGAATTTTATGCAGTTATTAAAATTTGGTTCATAAATGCTTTGCTGTTCTTTACAGATACATTTGTGATATAGTAAGTGAAAAAGAAGTATAAAACATCAAATAGTGTTTGAATACATTTTTTAAAAAAAAACAGCTATATCTGAGGGTGGTGGCACACACCTGTAGTACCAGGTACTCAGGACGCTGAGGTGAGACGATCACTTGAGCCCAGAAATTCAAGACCAACCTGAGCAACATAGCAACATAATGAGACCCTGCCTTTGATTTAAAAAAAAAAAAAAAAGTAGCTCTAGATGAATTTTTTTAAAATTACAGAGATACATCAAAATGCTGTATTCTCAAGAGCAGTTTGCTCCTTATACCCATTCATTCTTTTATTCTCTATAAAACTGGGGATTGGGATTATAGGTAATGTTATTTTACTTATCTATAGTTCTTTTTTCTCTACCATTAGTGAATATTGCTTTTGGCACTGGGAAAAAAAAACATAATTTTAAAAGAAAAAATGGGAGCCTCCAAACACAGTATGTATTTTGGTCATATGTTTCCACCCAATCAGCTTCGAAACAGCTGTCTTTCAGTTAATTGTTACTTCTCTTCCTCACTCTCTTTTCTCTGGTGTAGATATCATGTGGATTGGTGGTAGGCTTACAATTACTCATCCTCTCCTCAGCACATCTATTCTTTTGATCACAACTCTAAAAGGTGTGTGTCACGTGGACAACAATAGCAAAGGGATGAAGCAACTTATCAATGTCACCACAGAGTCAAATAGAAGATAAAAGACTAAACTGAGAACAAGGATCATTTGTAGCAGGTATATCCCGGATTTCAGCTTTCATGTAGAGAAGAAATCAAGGGAAAATTGTAATTGCATTTACTGTCCATTTGTTAGAACAAAGAGAACTTGTCTCCTTCCCAACTCCCTCTCACCCCAAAAAATTTGTGCCATTATTTTATATGTTTGCTTTGCTTACACAAGTAATAAAAGGTGCGTGTTTCTTGCTTTCTCTTATTATGTAAAATTACATAATGTCATTAATATAATTTTAGCCCTAACAACTGACCACATTTGACCATTGCCTGGAACCGCAAGCTTCTTTTAAACCTTCAGCTAAAAAGCACAGTTTATTAGGATGTGATACCCCCTTCTAAAGTTAGTTATTCTATTGGGAAAGAAATTGTTTCCCTCAAGCTCCCATTCTTTCTTTTGTCCTCTGCAGAACTGTAGGACGTTGAAACTAGAAAAGGTCTTAGATAATAATAGTTATCATTTTAAGTGCTCGTTCAGTAACAGGAACTGTTCTAACAGCCATGCATACACATTAATACATTTAATTCTCACAACTCTAAGGTAGGTTCTACTACTCATTACAAAGATCAAGGAACTGAGGCACAGACAAGCTAGGTTAAATTGTTTAATGTGACACAAAAAGTATCCCAGGATTAAAGCAGAGGTTATATGAAATTGAAGTCCCTTCAATTTCCATGTTCTACTGCCTCTCTGTCATCAACTGTGTATCTAGTCCTCATAGAGAACAGCAAGTACCATTCCCATCGTAGAAAAATCAGAAAGCAGATTGCAAAAGTAATACATCATTCATGCATATGTCTTTTCTTTTTATTTATGGTATTTATTTATGGTTTTATTCTTTATGTGCCAAATCTTCCTTCATTTATCTTATGGCTTCTGCCTGTTGTGCCATCCTTAGATTTTCACACTTCCAGATGATATAAATGTAGATAAGTATAGGTATAAATATAGACATAGTTGTCACCTACATTAAGGCCAGTTCTTCTGTATTTATTTACTTGTTCTATATCTGATTTACCTCAGTTCTTTTTAAACATTTACATCTTCAATTCAGGTGGAATTTATTTTAGGTAAAACTTTTTCCCAAACAGTTTTTTCCTCTGCTGTCTAGCATTACTTATGATATATTTCTTCCTTCCCACTTATTTTAAGTGTGATCTTTATCACATGGGTCTGCTGAGGACTCTGCCTTCAATTTCATTAATATGTCTATTATTAGTCCATTAACACACCTTTTTCCGTATTCTGATTTGTAACACATTGTAATATGTTACTGGAAAAAAACCCTCCAAATTATCATTCTTTTAGAAAGTGTTTCCAAATATTTTGAAGATAACTGTTATCAATTGATATAATTTCTCTTTCAAAACTGTGGTGTGCATTCCTATTCATCTTAATACTAGAAGTTCTAGCCAGAGCAATCAGGGAAAAAAAAGAAATAAAAGGCACCCAAATAGAAAGAGAGGAAGTCAAACTATCTCTGTTTACAGACCATATGATTTATACCTACGAAACCCAATAATCTCTGCCCAAAACTACTTTATCTGATAAACACCTTCAGAAGAGTTTCAGAATACAAAATCAATCTACAAAAATCAATAACATTTTTATACACCAACATTCAAGCTTAGTACCAAATCAAGAATGCAATCCCATTCGCAATAGCCTCCAAAATAATAAAATATCTAGGAATACAGCTAACCAAGGAGGTGAAAGATGTCTACAATGAGAATTAAAAACATTGCTCAAAGACATCAGAGATGACACAAACAAATGAAAAACTTCATGGATAGGAATTATCAATGTACTATGCTCCAAGGCTGCAGTAACCATGATACTGGTATAAAAACAGACATATAGACCAGTGGAACAGAACAGAGAGCCAAGAAATAATGCCACACATATACAACTATCTGAATTTCAACAAAGTCAATGAAAACAAGCAACAGAGAAAAGACTCCCTATTCAATAAATGGTGCTAGGATAACTGGCTAGCCGTATGCAGATGATCGAAACTACACCCCTTCCTTACACCATATACAAAACTCAACTCAGTGGATTATAGGCTAAAACGTAAATTCTAAAACTATAAAAACTCCAAAAGATAACCCAGGAAATATCATTCTGGACATAGGCCCTGACAAAGATTTCATGACAAAGACACCAAAAGCAACTGCAACAAAAACAAAACTGACAAATGGGACTTAAACTAAAGAGCTTCTACAGAGCAAAAGAAACTATCAACAGAGGAAACAGACAACAACATCCAGAGTCTCTAAGGAACTTAAACAAATCTACAAGCAAAAAACAAACCCAAAAAACAAAAAAAGTAAGCAAAAGACAGGAACAGACACTTTACAAAAGAAAATAGTAGCCAACGATCATATGAAAAAATGCTCAGCATCACTAATCATTAGAAAAATGCAAATCAAAACCACAATAAGATACTATCTCACATCATCAGAATGGCTATTATTTTTAAAAAGTCAAAAAATTATAGATGTTTGTGAGGTTGCAGAGATAAGGGAATACTATACCCTGCTGGTAAGAATGTTAATTAGTTCGGCCATTGTGGGAAGCAGTGTGACGATTTCTCAAAGAACTTAGAATTACCATTTGACCCAGCAATCCCATTATTGGATATATACCCAAAGAAGCATAAATTGTTGTACCATTAAGACGCATGCATGTGCACAATCATCACAATACAATTCACAATAGCAAAGACATGAAATCAACCTAAATGCCCATCAATAGTAAACTGTTCCAGGCACAGTGGCTCATGCCTATAACCCCAGCACTTTGGGAGGCCAAGGCAGAAGGATCGCTTGAGCCCAGGAGTTTGAGACCAGCCTAGGCAACATAGCAAAACCCTGTGGCTACCAAATATATATATAAATTAGCCAGGCATGGAGGCACGCACCTGTTGTCCCAGCTACTCAGGAGGCTGAAGTGGGTGAATTGCTTCAGCCCAGGAGGTGGAAGTTGCAGTGAGTTGAGGTCATGCTACTGCACTCCAGCCTGAAGAGAGAAAGACCCTGTCTCAAAAAAAAAAAAAAAAGGTTGACTGTATAAAGAAAATGTGGTACATATACACCATGGAATACTATGCAGCCAATAAAAAGAATGAGATCATGTCCTTTGCAGCAACTGGATGGAGCAGAAGGCCATTATCCCACACGAACTAACACAGCAACAGAAAACCAAATACCACGTGTTTTTACTAATGAGTGGGAGCTAAACATTGAGGACACATGTACACAAAGAAGGGAACAACAGACACCAGGGCCTACTTGAGGAGGGAGGAGGGAAAGGATTGAAAAACCACCTCTCATGTCCTATGCTTATTATCTGGGTGATGAAATTGAAAAATATCAAATCTCTGTGACACACAATTTACCTAAATAACAAACCTGCACATGCACCCCAAACCTAAAATCAAAGATTAAAAAAACCTTTGTTGAAATGCTTTACACTTTCAAAAACAATTTTTTGGTGTGTCCGTACATGTTTTCAAGCCTCCTTTTCATGACCTTCAGAAAGGGTTTCTTTAAAGAAAATAATTTTGGCCTGGGTGTGGTGGCTCACACCTATAATCTCAACACTTTGGGAGGCCAAGACAGGAGGATCACTTGAGCCCAGGGGTTTCAAGACCAGCCTGGACAACATAGGGAAGCCTTGTCTGTACAAAAAATAAAAAAATTAGTCAGGCATAGTGGCACACACCTGTGATCCCAGCTATGCAGGAGGCTGAGGTGGGATGATTGCTTGAGCCCAGGAGTTCAAGGCTGCAGTGAGCCATGACCATGCCCTGCACTCCTGCCTGGATGACAAGGCAAGACCCTATCTCAAAGAAAAAAAAAAGTTTTATGGTTCTTTATGAATTATCACATTCATATTATGAAAACATTCTCATTATGTTAAAAAATCATGTGGTATAAAAAGCATAGAGAAGAAAATAAAAGCCACCTGTAGTCCTACCATCCAGAAATAACTACTGCTTCCCTATTTATTATGCCTCTGGGAAGCAGAGGAATCCCTCCATTCCTCTTTTCTATGTGCACATATACACACACACACCCATATAAAATTACATATTTTATATTCTGTGAAACTTATTTTTATTTAACATTATTTTTTTCTTTCCATGCAAATTTTTAAAAATGCATTTGTCTAGGTCTGATTTCCAAGGAATTAAGTCCTGGTTCTACTGTCTGGTGTTTGTCTGATACACTTGGTCTATGCTATTGTAAATGACTGCATTCTATTCCATTTTGTGGACATTCCACACTTTAACAAATCCCCTATCTTGGAGAATGAGATGACTACCCATTGTTGTTACCATATGTAACTTTGCAGTAAATATATATTATTTATATTCATCTTTGCAGAGTTCTCCAATTATTTGCTTTGATTAAATCTGTTAGATGTGGAAATGCTTGTTCAACAGGTATACACACTGTTCAGGCTCTTTATAGATATTGCTGGATAATACTTGTGAAAACTGATTCCAAGTTCTGTTCCTCCCACAAATGTTGAGAGTTCCTTTGTCCTCACAGTCATATCACTGGGTACTGACACTAGACAATAAGTATCTTTTAAATTCTTTTCCATCCTAACGAAAGAAAGCAGATTTCACTGTGCTTTAATCATTTCTATACAGCACATAAAATGTCGTGACAGTTAAAGCTTTATTGTATAAACATTCTTTATCAATGAAATTAATCTTTTTATCAACAATTTAAATTATCTGATAATATTAAACTATTTCTATTTATACTTACTGTTTTGCCCACTTCTTTTAGCTTTAATAAATCCATTTTTAATTGAATGTATCTGTTTTAGACAGACACAAGCAATTAGCTTATATATATACACAGTATGAGTCTTATTCGGAAATGTTTAACCCATTTTTATTTAGTATTATACCTGGCATATGGCTTTATTAGATTTTTTGCTAGTATTTTGAAAACACCAATCTACTCAGAGTTATATTAGTTAGATTTACATTTTCAAAAATATTTTAAACTGACATTTCTGCAGCTATAAAAATTAAAATAATTATGTTTAGAGTCCACCATGTTTAAAATAAAAATATTTAGCAGTTTCATGTACTGCTACTTTTTTAATGATCTTTCTATCCTTTATATTTTTCATGTTACTATTTTTACCTTAACTATTTTATTTTCATGAAAACTATTTTGACATTTGCATCTGGTCTTATATTCTAATTTACTGTGCATAACATGTTCTAGTGCTCACTGTCAGACCTTCCATACTGCTCCCACAAAGACAGCAGGGAAACCTGTTGATTGGACAAAGCTGTGTTTTATTAAACTGGCTGAGCCGGAGAGAGCACCACCTTGAGGAAGTCTCAGCAGGGGCTCCAAAAACGCAGAGGAAGTTAGAGCTTTAGGGGTTGATATTAGTCACAGAGCAGCTTCAGAGTGAAAGTTGCTAAGTGTGGTTCAGGCAGAAATTGGCCAAAATTTATAAATTGGGCAAGTTGCAGGAATAATCATTGGTTTATCTTTGGGACACAAGTCCGTGCGAAGTTGAAAACAGTTTGTCTGTAGGTCTGAATGAGCTGGAGTTAAAACAGTTTGGCCTCAGTCTTGCACTTTGCCATTTTACAAACTATCTGCTTTTCCAGTCAATTGTGGCTTGTTTCATTCAACACCACAAAATCCCAATGTTTGCTTCATTTATTTGTTGTTGGAATATGCTTTCAAATATTGTTTAAGAAGAATATTTTCTGAGTTTTTGAATACATGAATTTTGTTTTGTTTTGTTTTTTGCTGTTACTCAACCACATGCAAGATAAGTGCTTTGAATATAACTGCCTTGGTCATACCCTCTTTCAAAACTCTGTAATTCTATTGTCTTCTGATATTGAGAGATATAGAAAAAAACCGAGTTCAGTGATTTTTTTTCTTTTTTTCCTAAATATTTAAGAAATTTTTGTATTTAAAAACCTCGTTGGTATATATTTTCACTGCAGATTTCCTGGTAGATCTTGTTTAGAATACCAGAGCCCTATTTATTTATATACAAGGGTACTTTTCAAACCAGAAACATTTTCATCAATAATAACTTTGATAATTGTTTCTGTTCTATTTGCTTATGTTTCACTATAAGAATGGCTGTAATTCCTAGGTTTGTTCATTAGTCTTTGTTTCTACAACTTTCCTCTTTCTATTGTTTCTTTCATCTCTTCCCCACTTTTCTCTACATTCTGGAGTGTTGCTAGACTTTTGTCTTCATCACTGCTTCGATTTTCAGTACTGTTAATTCTGCTCTAAGTACCTCCAAAGCAGTATGGCACACTAGTTAAAACCACCCTCCATAGACACCTGAATTCAAAATGTGGACTCTGCCCTTAATCAAATCTAGGACCACAGATGAATTTCTAAACCTCTCTGCTTTAGTTTTCTCATCTATAAAGATAATAGTTACAATCTCATTGAGTTGAAGAAAGATTTAATGAGTAAATAATGTAAAGCACACAGCTGACACTCAAAAGGTGTTAATTTTCAATTCCGCTATTGCATTTCTTTCATAATTTTTAATCATATTTTTCTCTTTACTTCATCTTCTTTTCATATCAGTGTATTTTCTATTATTTCTCTTTTTGATTCACAAGTCTAAATTCTAAAGGATATAAGATAATTACCAGAAACTGCCTTCTTGATCCTGTGCCATTTCTTTTTCAGAGATGTGTTCTTCTTCTGAGTCTCTAGGATTATATTTGCTCTTCCCTGTTTCATCATCTTATTCCAGTGTCTCACGTTGAGTTTTAAGCTTTTATCTCTAAATGCAGTAAGATTTATTAGGTGAAGTATTTGCCAAAAATCAGATAAGTGGATTTCTCTTATCCAGTCTTACTTGGGGACTAGATCTTTCTTACTAAGGTCTACAGTTGAAGAGTAGGTTTCAATCCTGGCTTCTAGCAGTCAGCTTTACAATTCTGAGAAAAGGAGTTCTTTCCCCTGTGTCTGGGTCTCTGGCATACTGAACCAAACCAATGAATTAAAAGCCACATCTTCTATCACATACTACAACAAATGTGTCATCCTGTCTCCTCCCCTAACCATAATGCTTTATCTGTTAGAAACTACTCAGGACGATGATGATGATGATGGTGGTGGTGGTGGTGGTGGTGACAGAGAACAGCTACCATGTCTTGAACACTGCTATGATCTGAATCTTGGCATCACCCCAAAATTCATGTTGGAATGTAATACTCAATGTAATAGTATTAAGAGGTGGGACTTTCAGGAAAGTGATTAAGTCATGAGGGCAGGGCCCTTATAAAAGAGGTTAAATGGAGCTGCCTGTTCCTTCCACCATGTGAGGACAACAAAGGCACCATCTTTAAAGCAAAGCAAACTTTGACCAGACACTGAGTCTACTGGTAACTTGATCTCAGACTTCACAGCCTCCAAAACAATAAGAAATTTCTGTTTTTAATAAATGACCCAGTCTGTGGTATTTAGTTATAGTAGCTCAAATAGACTGAGACAAACACCTACTAATAGGCAAACATTATATAAGATGCTTTCTACTTCAAATCTATATAATAACTATGTGAGAGATATTACTATATGTACATAAGAGATAAAGAAACTGAAGCTCAGAAAAAGTAAGTCACTTTCCCAAGGCTTCTCATTTATCAAGTGGAAGAAGTAAGATTCTAACCAGGTCCATCCATTCATTTGTTCCTCTATAACAGGCAATGGGCCCCCTGCCAGCACCCACCTCCTTCTTCCAACTCTGTTGTTTTCCAGTAGCCTTTGGTATAAACAAATATAAAAATATAGGAGGGTAGATACTTTTGTTGTCTTAAAGAAAATCATTGATTGTGCAGAAGAAATATAAGACTCTGGGTCCCTAAGATGGCACAGATGTCAAGGAAGAGGAATCAGAGTATGCTGCATTTTCTTTTCTTTTTTTCAAATACCTATTTCATATGGTAAAGCATGAAAGGGAAATGATGAAGTGTTTCTAAATCCACCTTCTGTCAATTAGCTTTTTTCTTTTATCTTCTTAGGTGGTATAACAGTTTTAAGATTTTCTTTTGTTCCTCTGTACACATATTCATGCAAATTTGGGGAAGGCCATGTCAGAGGCTGCTAACCTAATACAACTTTAAACATTGCAACATTCAATAATTAGGCCCAATGAGAGCCAGTGACATATATAATACACACTGACTTTCCCATCCTGCCCCTGCACCACACATGAGCCTATTCCACACAAACTATAGAAATGCTAACCTGGGAATTCACGGATGTCAAATGGGAAAAGTTGGCTACAATCAGCCACAATTTTTAAAACACCCCTTGCATTCATTTGAGGTTAATTAAAAGGATGAGTTTTGTCTTAAGGCCAAATACCTCCTCTAACTGGAAGAAACAATCATTCAGAGCATGTCATTAAAGGTGACAGCAAAGATTCAATGTCACTCCACTCTTTTTATATTTGCTGGTTGTAAGTGTCTTTATGTGGGCTTTTTATTATCCTTGAATCAAAGAAGTTAAAGAAAAATAAAATAACTAGTATCCATGTTCAGCATCCCTTTTCAGGTGTAAATGTGTTCCTAAGATATTTTTCCTAGAAAAAAATACTAACTCTATAAAAGAATGCTAAAAGAGCAGAATATAATCTGGGTTATGAACTAGCAGTTTATACTATTAAATGATGAAGATTATTCATTAATAAGCTAGATATAATTGACAAAAAAACACATTTTACTTCTTCCAAGTATAACCTGGGAAAGAATATTCTCTTAAAAATGTTTGACTTGGTTCTTCAATAACTGAAGCACACTGTTTAGTTCTGGGGGTCATAAAATCTGTCCTTATTGCTATTGTTATTAGGGATCTTATATTTGCAACTGTGAGTTACTAAAAATATTGAAGGAAATAGCACAGGATTACAACAGATGCTCAGAGCTGAAATCCTATGCCCAGAAACTGCTGTTGCTTTTGAAATCACCCTCATCGCTGAGTCAGTTGTTCATGTGCATGTCTGCTAGGGCTCAATGATCATTTTGTGCCAAATTTGGCAGGTGGTGTCTTCATACTCCAAAGTGAGGAGAGAATCTCTCTAAAAATATCTTTCTTCCTTATTCACACAGGCACCATATTATTCTGAGAAGGAATGCATCGCTACCAACCATAGGGTGTGTATGTGTTTTTGTTTATCTCTTGTACCATTCCTTTTTCCAAAAACTAAGATTTGTATTTACACCATATTTTTGGATGGAGCATCTAAATGCACCTGATTCATGAATCACAGTACTCAACAGATGTTGAAGGAATTAATGATTCAGCAACGCAACTCAGGCTCTCTTTCCCAGGAATTATATTGCAAAATTCTCAATGCCTGAAGCAATTGGCTTATTTTCAGTACCAGTATGTTTTTTGTATAATTCCTATTTATTTTCATAATGCTCATCCTTACCTAGATATTTGATGGTAGTTTATGGAAGCACAACTTTCTTTGCCAACACAGCTGTGTCCTGCTCACATAGACCTTCTCCTGTATATATCTCCCTAGGATCCTTCTTGCTAACTTTGCTCAAACCTTGCCCTCTGCCTCAGATGACCTCCTTATCATTTTACAACGATCCACCTCATTTAGGTCCCAGCTCAAAATTTGTCTCTTGTGAGAATCTTTCCCAGGGCCTGCCATCCCTTTCCATCTGTTTTCACCCCTCAGCACATATATTCTAGGTCTGTGCTAGACACACTGGTATTTCTAATCTCCTTTCATTATAGTCATTTTCAAACTGCTTGTGGTATACATATATTTTATATCTCCTCAGTTACAAATGCCTTCAGGAAAGCACCTGTTCTATCTTTTGGACACACTCCCACTTCCCCATATGGTCAATTTTCCTATGTTGTATATAGTAAAGACTCAGTGAAGCCATCACCATTCAGACATCACATTTCACAATGTATCAGCCAAAGCTCGAAGCAGTTTTTTCTTCTTAGTAGTCTTCAGGCAATCTATACAGGCCTCTGAGTCTCTATCTTTTATATCTGGCCTTCTTTATCACATATTTTTCACTTTGGCAATATATTCTAAACGCTCATCTTCTATAATGCTGTCCTAACAGGACCTAGGAAGTAAGCAAGTAATTGTGTGTGTGCGTGTGTGTGTGTGTTTTCTTTCTATGTCTAGAGCTTCTTCCCACTTGTCCAAAAACAGACTCTTCAAGGAAAAGATGTAGCTTCATAAAATCATCTTTACTATAGGGCCAAAATAGACCTCCTTTGAATTTGATTATTGTTCAGGGTAGAAAATCGACCACTGTCCTACTCCAAGTTCCCAAATGATAATATTAAAAGAACTTGGTACGAGCCTTGTAAGGCAGAGTAAAGTGCTCAGAATTTTTTTTTCTAACGTCATGAGAAGCCACGAGAGTATTGTAAGTAGGGTGGAGCTTTCTGAAAGATCGCTCAGGCTGCAGTGGGGAGAACAGACGGTAGGGGTAGATGACGATTTCAGAAGGAGGCCATAGAGTAAACAGTCCACATGAGAATGGCTTGGACCATATCAGTCTTTCCTAAGGGCATATGGAAAATAACTTTAAAATATAAAAGTGGATAATGATAAAAAGGAAATCCAATGTATTTTCTTACCGCAGAGTTGGGGAAAGAACACAGAAGTCAAGTCAACAAGCCCAAAAAATCTGGGGCATTTCTCTATTGCTTGTGCATGAGGAAGTTGAGAGGTGTGGATGTGGATCTAACAGAGCAGATAAGATTGTTGTACCACACCCTGATGTCTGTCTTATGTCATTGCCTAGGATGGGATTCAGGAGAGTTCCTCATGTATTGGAAAAAGTTGCTGAAAAGTGCTCCTAGCTGTATGTCAAAATTTTTCCCTGAACTACACTATACCAAGCTGAAAAGGCAAATTAGAGTCTACCTAATATATTTTCATCTCAAGCACGAGCTATCATGCATCCAAAACCAGAGGAGCCAAGCATCTAGTAGGACAAGTTCACCTGTGGTGTGTTTATGAAGCTATTCTCTCAGTATTCTTCAGCCACCTATCTTAACTATCCAAAATGTGATTCAATATACATAGGAAACTATTTTACAAAGATAAAAGGTGAGGAAATAATGCTTTTGATCCCCTCTGTGCCAAGCTCCGGTAGTTATTTGATATTTTATGGTCATTGTCTTACACATTTCTTCCAACAAGCCAGCAGTGTAGTTGTGACTATCCCATTTTATAGAAGAGTAAGATGAAGCCCAGGAAAGGCAGAGACACATAGCCAACGAGTGGCACGGCCCGGGTTTGACTTCAAAGCTTATATTTTAAGGAAGCCAAATGCATAGCATGGCCTTGATTTCTCCAGAAGAATAAAGGAAAGGTGGTGTTTACAAAAGTAAACAATTGTGCCTTAAAATATAATAGCTTTATTTGTCTAAAAAAATAGAATGAATGTTCAATGTGAAAAGTTTAAATGATACAGGAAATGTTCACTCCTGCTTCCTGGCAACGCACAACTTGGGTGAGAATCTCCAAGCTTCAGTGTCACCATGGGCCTTCTTATATTTCTGTGTGTACTGATCCTTCTGGCTGGAATCCCTTTCCAGATTCATCCAAACTCCCTTCTCTCCCTGGTAAATTCATACACATCCTACAATTAGTCCAAGTTCCTTCAAAGCCACCCCTGTATGACTTCCCCTTGCTCTCCATCTTTACCTAACCGACAGAGCCACTCCCTCCTCCACCTCTCTCTGCCTCTGAAGGCACTCCTATAATTTGCTGTTTATGAGTTTCTCTCCTGCACTGAATTATAAGTTCTAGGAGGTCAGGGGCCAAATCTTATTTATCTTTACATAAGCACAAATGCCAGGGCACAGTTTGCAGCTAAACCTCACAGCAGGAGAAGATGTATCATCCCTGTTATTATGTAGAGAGGTAGCATCATGTGGTAGTTTAACTCTGGAGCCAGATTTCCTGGATTCCAACCTGGCTCTGCCTTTACCAGTTGTGACTTTTGACAAGTTAATTAACCTCTTCATGCTTCAGTTTTCTCATCTGTAAAATGGAGGTAATAATAGTACTCATCTCATCGTGTGATATTATGATGATTTAATAAAGTAGGATTTTTAAAGATCTTGGAAGAGTACCTGGTGCTAAATAAATGTTTTAAAATATTTATAAAGTAACTATGATTCAAACCTACATCCATGTCACACCATTCAAAAGAGAGCAGGCAGTTCACACTGAAACTCTTGAGTCTGCTTTTTCTTCCAACAGTTTTTACCAGGTATTTGTCCAGTGAGTGCATATGGACAGCTAATATAGTTCCCAGGGCCAAAAATAAATTTGGTAAATGGAATTGATTTTAAAGATCACTGAGTTTAAGCTTCTCATTTACTGGGTAAGAAAACCAAGATGACGTGGTTTTCTGAGGGCACAGGGCTCATTCATGACAGTGTCTCATTTGCCAACCCAGTGCTCTTTCCACACATTCTCAGGCAATATCAGAAAGCGTGGACATTGTTAAAATTATTTGGAAGACAAAGTCAGCAAAACTTGTGCGAGCACAGAGCCAAGACTGATTAGGCAGCTGTTCTTATGCGAAACAGACAGACCTCATTATTTTTTAGCCAAAGTTAGATTCCACTCCTTGTGAACTATTGTGCCCTTCTCCTTGGATAAAAATTACCATGAGTTTTAGAAAACGCCTCAAATTGCTTAATGAGTGGCAGGAAGAATTACAGAATGTGAAATTGCCTTCGTGTCATCTGGGGAGAATTTCTTCAATGCTATGCTTCCAAAGGGAAAGTATGGATGATTGTTCATATTACAACAAACATGGGGATATCATGAAACAGAATGCAAAATGTGCATGCCTTTTGTTTTGCGTTACAAGTGACATTGCAAAGAAATTTCTCACATTTGAGGAGGATACATCAGGCAATACCTCCATCCTGTGGAGATCAAATTCACGACTTCTGCCCCTAGAGATACTTCAGTGGGACGTTTTAAGATTCAATGAAAACAGTACAATAAGTTATTTACTGGGGATATGCGCAAAATGCCTGAAAATATATAAGTACTTAAGTCTGCCTGAAGACGTATGGGAGGCTTCCCAGGTCTTGGTGCCTCCCTAAATAAATGTAATTAGGCCATTATACTTTAAACATACAGAATCGCTAACATTTTTTGCTGGATCTAGTTAAAGCCACATTTTACTCAGAATTTGTTTATTTCTTTAACTAACTTTTTTTTTTTAACTAACATTTTTATAGCACCTACTATTCAACAGGCACTGTTCTAAACAAGTGCTACGTTAAGCACTACTCACATGTATTCTTTAAATTGGCTGCTGGCATTGTAGATAACTGACTTTCAAGCATGGAAATTATTTCTAATGTAAATATTTTGTTCTGGTTATCCAAAATCTACTGTTTCATTCTGTTACTACCATCAGATCAGTATACTTAGGCAATAAAGATGTGTCAAAAGGAAGAATGCAAGCTCATGCACTCAACAAATACATACTGAAAGTCCACCTTGTCCTGAGTCTTTGCCACACACTGGAGTTACAAAGGCAAATCACTGTTCCTCCCCGCCAGGAGGGCACAGTTGCAATGGATGACAGTTGCTTCATCAGTCCTGTTTTCCCTCCTCTTCCTCTGTTAACAGAACCTCTTTGGGGCTGTAAGTCATGTGGTCTCAACTCTACCCCCAAAGTGCTCTTCTGTCTATACAGTGATTATTTCAGAGATGAGCATGTGACCCAACTGAGGTGAATCAGAAATCTGATTTGGGGAACTGAAATACATACAGGACAAGAAGTTTTATGCCCCTTCCACAATCCCAGGCATTGAAGACCATCCATGCATGTAAACTTGGAGCCGCTGGTAACCACTTTGTGAGGAGAGAAACTGCCTACCAAGAAAGGAAAACAGATAGAAAATGGGAAAGGCTGTACTAACTGACATTACCACCAACAGTGTGTGTTCTCTTTTCCCCACGTTCTCACCAATGCTTGTTGTCTTTTGTCTTTTTTATAACATCTATTCTAACTAGAATGAGGTGATATCTCTTGGATTTGATTTGCATTTCCCTAAGGATTAGCAATGTTGAGCATTTTTTAGCATACCTGTTGGCCATTTGTATGTCTTCTCTTAAGAAATGTATATTAAGGTCTTTTGCTCATTCTTTAATTTTTAATTTTGTGGGTACATTGTAGGTATGATACAGGAGCAAAAAAAAAGAAATTATTTAGGCAATTAGTGAGGGTGAGAGACTCTTCAGTAAGGCTTCCCTTCTAACAGAAAGCAGTCCCCAAATTATTTCTTTTCGAACAAAGAACAGCCTGTAAAATCGAGCTGCAGACATAAATAAGCAAGCTGCAGGCTTGCATAGGTAAATGCCGGGAGCTGTGCCAATAGGAAAAGGCTACCTGGGGGATATGCATGCTCAACATGGAAGTCTCCTCTTCCCTTTTCTTTGTGGCCACGTGTGCAGTAAAAAGGCAGGTAGCATGGCACGGGCTAGGTAGAAACCCTTCTGCATAATAAAAGATTAGGGTGGGATGGCCAGCTTCTTCCTAAGCTATGCAAACAGCACACCTGGTCTGACCAATCTCTTGGGCCCTATGTAAATCAGACACCGCCTCCTCAAGCTGTCTATAAAACGCTGTGCATTTCACCACAGAAACGGACGACCAACGCAGGAGCTCCTCTTTCTTTGCAAGACAGCTATTCTCTTTTCTCTTTCTTTTGCCTATTAAACCTCTGCTCTTAAACTCACTTCTTGTGTGTCTCTGTCCTCAATTTCCCTGGCATGAGATGACGAACCTCGGGTATTTATGCCACACAATGATGCCACTTAAGGTATATAGGTTTATGGGGTACATGGGATATTTTGATACAGGCAACCAATGTGTAATTATTGCATCAGGGTAAATTAGGTACAAATCACCTCAAACATTTATCCTTTATATTATAAAAAATCCAATTATACTCTTTTAGTTATTTTTAAATGTACAATTAAATTATTATTAATGATAGTCATCCTGTTGGGCTATTAAATACCAGATCTTATTAATTCTTTCCATTTTTGTGCCCATTAACCATCCCACATCCCCCCTCTCCCTTCCACACGCACACTCTACCCTTCCTAGCCTCTGGTAACCACCATTCTACTCCACGAGTTCCAGTGTTTTCATTTTTAGCTCCCGCAAAATAAGGGAGAACATGTGAAGTTTGTCTTTCTGTCCCTGGCTTATTTCACTTAACACAATAGCCCCCAGTTGCATCCATGTTGTTGACCTCATTCTTTTTTATGAATGAAGAGTACTTCATTATGTACGTGTATCACATTGTATCGTCATCTGTTGATGGGCACTTGGGTTGTTTTCAAATCTTGGCTATTGTGAATAGTGCTGTGATAAACAGGAGAGTGCAGATAGCTCTTCAATATATTAATTTCCTTTCTTTGGGGGTATATACCTAGCAGTGGGATTGCTGGATTCTCTGATAGCTCAATTTTTAGTTTTTTGAGGAACCTCAAAACTATTCTCCATAGTGGTTGTACTAATTTACATTATCTCCAAAAGTGTGAGAGGGTTCCCTTTTTTCCACATCCTTGCCAGCATTTGTTATTGCCTGTCTTTAGGATAAAGGCCATTTTAACTGGGGTGAGATGGTATCTCATGGTCATTCTGATTTGTATCTCTCTTTTGATGTTGAAGACCTTTTCATATACCTGTTTGCCATTTTGTATGTGCCCATTTTTTTATTGAATTATGTGGGTTCTTTGTCTTTTTTTTAGTGGTGGTGGGTGGGGGGAGTTTGCTATTGAGCTGTTTGAGCTCCTTATACTGTTTATTATCCCCTTATCAGAGGTATAGTTTGTAAGTATTTTGTCCAATATTGCAGATTGTCTCTTTACTTGTTGATTGTTTCCCTTGCTGTGCCACAGCTTTTTAGTTTGATGTAATCCTATTTGTCTATTTTTGCTTTGGTTGCCTGTGCTGTTGAGGTCTCATCCAAAAACTCACTGCCTAGTCCAATGTCAGTGGCATTTTCGTATGTTTTCTTATATTAGTTTCATAGTTTGGGGTCTTACATTTAAGTCTTTGATTCATTTTGAGTTGATTTTGTATATGGTGAAAGGGAGGGGTCCAGTGTCATTCTTCTGCAGGGGGATATCATTTTCCCAGTGCCATTTACTGAATAGACTGGGTGTTCTTTGTGCTGACATAGGATCCTTGGGGTGTTGCTTCACCAGCTGAAAACTTTGTGGCTGGTGGCACTTTTGCCCAAGTTTTGCTCAGGCCCACTGGGCTTGTTCCACCCACTCAGACTGGCAAGCTGTACCTGGCTCACACTATTGAACCAGATCCCACACCTGCTAAGGGCGAGCCAGGCACGGAGTGGTGAGGGGTGCATGAGAAAGTGAGCACAGGGTCTGGCCGCTGTGCACAGCCAGGCATGCCAGCTGTGGCAGGGCAGGCAGCTCCAGGTGCCAGCATGGACACCAGCTCCCTGTGAGGCTGTGGCTGGACCAGGCATATGGCAAGCAGCTTCCACAGCTGGCACCAGGGATTGCAGTGGCACCTGGGAGCTTAGAAATGCTGGGAATTTCAGATCCCCAAAGCAGGTGTCACAGCTCTAGCTTGGGGATCTCTTAGGTCTGGGATCCCCAAAGGGCCACAGCTCTTCTCTCCTTCTCTCTTCTCTCCTTCTCATTGCCCACAATGTGCTGAGCAAGCGGCATGTTTCAGCCCTGTTGTATTACAGTTCTTTCAACCCCGCCATTCAGTGAGTCCCAAGTTCTTATCCTACATCAAGGAAGAATGAGGTATGTGGACAAGTGGAGGGCGAGCACAGTGACGAGGTGCTTTATTGAGTAACAGAACAGCTCAGAAGAGACCCACAGTGGGTAGCTCCTCTCCTCAGGCAGGTTGTCCCCACATCTGCTCAGCTCTCAGCAGAGAGGAGATCCACCATGGGCAGCTCCTCTCTTTAAGCAGATCATTCTGACATCTGCTCAGCTTTCAGCTGAGAGGAGACCCACAGTGGGTAACTTTTCCCCACAGGTGGGTTGTCCCAACATCTGCCCAAATCTGGCTGAATCTAGGGTTTTTATGGGCTTCAGAGAGAAGGAAATGCATACTGACTGGTCCACAGGTGGCCATGGGTGGGCCCAGAAAAAGTACAAGTTCTCACTCTGGTCCATGGAACTGGTAGCCTGGCCCCCAGGCTTCAAACCATCGCAGGCCTGAAGATAGGGTTCACCTCTTTCCACCCAGGAGCCTGTCTTCCTCCTGCCACCATCAACCTACCATTCGTGAAGCCCAGGCTGTTCATGCTGAGGGGGTCCTGCAGGCCTGTGCCAAGCTACCCTTAGCCCCACGTAAGCCTGGGCCTCCCTCCTGTGCTCGTTGGCACCCAAATACTGGAGGGGGCCAAGGCAACAGGAGGTCACTGTGTCAGCACTGCCCTGAGGACACACATACTCAGCTGGGTGGCAACAGCACCCAGGCTCAGCCTCAACATTGCTCCAAAATCAGAGTGGGCACCAAGAGCAGGAAGAGGCCTGGCAGCAGGAGCAGGTATTTCTGAGCCTGCAGGAGCAAGGGGGATCCCTGGGCCCCCAGGAGTGCAGGAATATCCACTTGGACAGGGGTGAAGCTTCTGTCTGTTCCCAGATCCTGCTGGCTCCAAACAACAGCCCCAGCCATGACTCCCCTGCTGCAGCTGGCATCTTTGCAGCAGCAGCTCCAGATCGGCTGTCAAAAATTGGTTGTCTGTAAATGTGTGGATTTATTTATGGGCTCTGTATTCCTTTCAATTGGTCTATGTGTCTGTTTTTATGCCAGTACCATGTTGTTTGTGTTACTATAGCTTTGTAGTAGATTTTTAAGTCAGGTAGTGCGATCCCTCCAGCCTTGTCTTTTTGTTGTTGTTGTTGTTTTCTCAAAATTGCTTTAATTTACTATTTATGGTCCTTTGTGGCTCTTTATGAATTTCAGTATATTTTTCAATTACTTTAGAGAATGTCATTGGTATTTGATAGGAATTGCATTGAATCTGTAGACTGCTTTGCATAGTACAAACATTTTAACAATATTAATTCTCCCAATCTATGAATATGGGATATCTTTTCATTCATTTGTACCTTCTTTAATTTCCTTCATCAATGATTTATAGTTCCCATGTCGAGAGCTTTTACTCCCTTGGTTAAATATTTATTCCTAAGTATCTTTTTTCTGTAGCTATTGCAAATAAAATTGTTTTCTGGATTTTCTTTTCAGATAGTTCACTATCCGCATATAGAAATGCTACTGATTCTCCAAATTTACTGAATTTATTAGTTCTAACAGTTTTTTGGTGGAGTCTGTAGGGTTTTCTATATATAAGATTATGGCTTCTGCAAACAAGGACAATTTGATTTTCTTCTTTCTAATTAGAATGCCTTTTGTTTCTTTGTCTTGTTTAATTGCTCTGGCTGGGACTTTCAGTACTATGTTGAACAGAAGTAGTAAAAGAGGGCATCCTCGTCTTGTTCCAGTTCTTAAAGGAAAAACTTTCAACTTCTCCCCAGTTAGTATGATGTTAGCTGTGGGTTTGTTGTATATGACTTTACTGTGTGGAGATACATTCCTCTATTCTTAATCTGTTGAGTTTTTACCAGGAAGCAATGTTGAACTTTGTCAAATGCTTTTTCTGCATCTATTGAAATGATCATATGGTCTTTGTCCTTGTTTCTGTTATTGTGATATATCACATTTATTAATTTGAATGTAAATTGCTATGACCATTATGGAAAACAGTAGGGAGGTTCCTGAAAAAATTAAAAATGGAACTATCATATGATTCAGCAATCCTGATACTGAATAAGTATCCAAAGAATATAAAATCAGTATGTTGAAGATATATCTGCACTCTCGTGTTTATTGCAGCACTATACACAATAGCGAAGATACAGCATCAACCTAAGAGTCCAACAATAGATTAATAAATGAAGAAAACATGATGCACATACATGATGGAATACTATTCACCCATAAAAAAGAATGCAATCCTGTCATTTGTGACAACATGGATAAACATGGAGTTCATGATATTAAGTAAAATTAGCCAGGCACAGATAGACAAAAATTACATGTTCTCATTCATATGCAGAATCTAAAAAAGTTGATCTCATTGAATTAGTGAATAGAAGAGTGCTTAGACTGGGGATGGTGGGGGAAGGTGGGAATAGGGAGAAGATAGTTAACAGGTACAAAGTTACAATGAGAAAGGAAGAATACATCCTGGTATCCTGTTGCTCAGTAAGGTGACTAGAGTCAACAATAACGTATTGTATATCTCAAAATAGCTAGAAGAATTATGTATGTTACAACCACAAAGAAATTGTAAGTATTTGAGGTGATGGATATACTAATTGCTCTTATTTAAACATCATACAATGTATACACAAACACACACTCATAAATCTATAAAATTAGTATGTCAATTAAAAATAAAAAGAAACAGGAAGGGGAGATAGCAATTTGATGGCATCATCTGAACCCCTGGGTTTATTCTTGAAGACAGCTCTTCTCTGCCTTTTATTAAACCAATTTTCCTTCTGGCTTAGGCCAGTTTGAGTTGTTTCCTCTTGTTAATAGAGCCATTTGTTTCCACAGTGATATTTTCTAAAAATATGGTAGTTCTACAATCAGAAAACATGAGTAGTAATTCAAAGGGCAGCACATAAGTCACTATGTAAAATTGCCGTTTGAACTCAATACAAAGCAAGCTTGATGCTCCTGATGATGGACTGATGGCAGCAGACAGAGTGGAAGCAACTGTTACCAGTTACATCCAACCCTATCTTGAGCTTTGAGTTCTCAGTCTCCCTCCACTGACCATACCTCACCTTGCTCTCATTAGAATTTCACAGAAAGGTCTGGAGTCCTGTCTGAGTCTCCTTCCAGTGACTGGAGGCTTGAGAACCACAGATAGAATGACAAGTCTGCTTGCTTCTGTGAACCTAGGGCTTATCCCCAAAACCTGTCTGGACTCAGGTCCTCAGCTCCACCCCATCCTGAACCCTCCAGCTCCCACAACCCAGCCTCCTAGTGCTAATCAAGTGTTACACATTACTAAAGTCCCTGGATCCCACTGCCACTCCCTGCTCTGAGTCTGCCCCTCAAAGCCGGGGACAGATACCAGGCCCTGCCTCATTCTAGTGCCAAACTAATTCCTGAAAATAGTACATTTTACTCTCCCTCCCCTCCCCACACCCACCAAAAAAAATGTAAATCAAAGTTAAAACAATGTTAACTATAAAATAAAGAACATTTAGAATTTCAAAATAAGAGGCTTAATTCCCCCTATTTAAAATAAGATCGGTTAAACAGGAGGAATCAACTTAAGAAATTTATTGTGCAACATGGTAACTATAGTTAATAATACATCGTATGCTTGAAAAATGCTAAGAGAATGAATATAAAGTGTTCTCATCAAAAAATGATAACTATGCAAGGTAACGCATATGTTAACTAGCAGGATTTAGTCATTCTACAATGTATATATACTTCAATAAAACATGTTGTACATGGTGAATGCATACAATTTTATCTGTCAATTTTTTTATTTAAAATAGATGATGAGGGCCAGGTGCAGTGGCTCATGCCTGTAATCCCAGCATTTTGGGAGGCCAAGGCAGGTGGATCACAAGGTCAGGAGTTTGAAACAAGCCTGGCCAACATGGTGAAACCCCATCTCTATTAAAAAATACAAAAAATTAGCCAGGCATGGTGGCATGTGCCTGTAATCCTAGCTACTCAGGAGGCTGACACGAGAGAATTGCTTGAACCTGGGAGGTGGAGGCTGCGGTGAGCCAAGATTGTACCACTACGCTCCAGCCTGGGCAACAAGAGCAAATCTCTGTCTCAAAAATATAAATAAGTTAAATAAATAAATAAGGAAAGATTTTCCTCCTCTCCTTTTTCTTAGAGCATTTCCTTTAGAAACCTTAAAATTGTAAGCATAGTCTCCTCTCTTTGAAATGTATATAAATATTTTCCAAAATTAAAGAGGTTTTTGTCAGCTTTATGACCCAGAAAATCTTTCTCAAAGACTTGGGACCCATTTCTTAGAAATGCAAACATGAAGGGAGACAACGCCCCTATCTCCCAATTTCTATGGGCAGGTAGGAGCCTCATTTAGGCAGGCACAATCCTCCAAGCTACAAAACTACCTCCTGTCACCAAGATATCAGAGGTTTGTTTTTCCTCTGGATAAAGCCAATTAGCTAACACAGATGGTCACCTCAATTACCAGGTAAAGTTAGAACGAATGATGTGTGACAAATCGTGCTGTCAAGTCTTCTGACCTGGGAACTAGTCAGGTATTATTTATCTTAAGAACACGTCTGGAATGGGTTGTATCCGCTAGGCTATAGAAATGGGTGTGATTTCTTTCCATCTTTGCAGTCTCTTGGAGGATTGCCTGTGATGCACATCACATTTGGATTTAAAGCTTATTCAATAATGAAACTGTTGACTTCCTCTTCAACCTTTATGGAAAAGATTTCTTGAGCTGGAAAATTTTGTTTTTAGTTATATTTGCCCAACAGTGTTTGAGCATAAAGAAATCCCACAAAAATTCTGAGTCTAAATGAGAACACATGGACACAAGGCACCCAGAGATAGGGGCACTGTCTCTTGTCTGCTGCCATGTGAGATGCGCCTTTCACCTTCCACCATGATTGTGAGACCTCCTCAGCCACATGGAACTGTAAGTCCATTAAACCTCTTTCTTTTGTAAATTGCCCAGTCTCAGGTATGCCTTTATCAGCGCGTGAAAACGGACTAACATATCCTCCTTGAGACCCCAGCTCAGCTCAGGCATGGATCCTTTACCCACCCAGCCACCCAGCTCAAAACCTTTCTCTTCCTAACTTCCCTTGACCCCGTCACACACTGGGGACTGTCAGGGAGCTGGGGGAAAGGAGAGGAACAGCATTCAGACAAATACCTTGTGCATGCAGGGCTTAAAATCTAGATGATGGGTTGATGGTTGCAGCAAACCACCATGGCTCATGGCACATGTATACCTATATAACAAACCTGCATATTCTGCACATGTATCCCAGAACTTAAAGTATAGTAATAAAAAAAAAAATTCTGGGCCTACACATGATGACCACTGAGATGCTTTCCTTCAGTTTTTAGATACTATCCTTACCTTAAAAAATTTTTTTGCTCAAATTTTGCAAGTGCCCTAAACACGTGCCTAGTCTGCCTATTGAATAACCGAGCCCCAACTCTCCCCCATTACCTTGCAAGAAAGCTCACCTGGCCTCTCGTAAAATCTGATAAGGCACTAACAATTAAGTGAGTTGTAGATACAAACCACCCATCGGTTCACCTTCAAAAACCCACACATGCAATCTAGTCAAAAAAACAAAAAACAAAACCAGCATGGCCTCTTTTGGGAAAATTATGCCTGCTTTCCTGCCTTCTTCCTTTTGACAAATGTGATGTGTGGCTGGGAGCCATTTTCATAAATGTTTCATTCTCCCTCCTCCAGGCACAGCTTTGCCAGAGCATGAATTATGACCAGCTTGGCCCACAGCTTCTTTCTAGGAGCACATTCTTTCTAATTTGGGGTCACGGTGGTGCCTCCAGTGGCACAGACTGGGTGGAAAGAGCTCAGTGTCAGAAAATACCAGCAGCTGCTGCATCTGCTGACCAATCCATTGCCTGAGAGTTTACCAGGCAATGTATTTATAATCTTTTCTCAAAGCCAAGATTAACACAGTTTTCTTTCCTTCCTGCTTGGTAGCAAACATAAGGAAATCCTGCTGCAACTGGCTTCTCCCACTTACAATTCCCTTTTCAAGCTCCATTTACTTTATGACATATTTGAAGAAAAATTATTGTTCATCCTTTTTGAAAATGGCAAACAACTTCCCTGGCTGCTGAGTGATAATATTCATAATCGTTGCCAATCAGGAGAACCCATTTGTGGGCATTTCCTATTGCAGCTGTAACCACAGCACTGGAGGGGACAAGCGAGGAAAAAGAACATGATGTAGCCCCAAACGCACAAGCTCTGACAGCCTCATTCATTTCACCCGGCATCCCATTCCCTTACACATTTCTACTTTGCACCATAAAACCGTCCACAGAAGATACTTAAATTATTGAAAGGTCTTCACAAAATATTTTCATAGTACTTAGAAAAGTAGAAATTACTGAAGTGGAAAAATTGATCTATATTTTGAAAGAAACCCTCATTATGAGATGAAGCAAAATGCATTAACCCTGAGAGTACTGCACTTTGGAGGATTCTGCTTCTCTGATATGGTTCGGCTGTGTCCCCACCCAAATCTCATCTTCAACTGTAGTTCCCATAATTCTCACAAGTTGTGGGAGGGACCTGGTGGGAGATAATTTAATCTTAGGGGTGGGTCTTTCCCGTGCTATTCTTAAGATAGTGAATAAGTCGAATGAGATCCGATGGTTTTATAAAGAGGGGTTTCCACGCACAAGCTCTTTTCTCTTGTCTGCTGCCATGTGACATGTGCCTTTACACTTTCCGTCATGATTGTGAGACCTCCCCAGCCACATGGAACTGTAAATCCATTAAACCTCTTTCTTTTGTAAATTGCCCAGTCTCAGGTATGCCTTTATCAGCAGCTTGAAAATGAACTAATACATCCTCCTTGAGACCCCAGTTCAGCCAGGCATGGTTCCTTTACCCACCCAGCCACCCAGCTCAAAACCTTTCTCTTCCTAACTTTCCTCAACCTCATCACCAAAATTGTCATATTTTACCTCATAAATATGTATTAAATGTATCCCCTCATCCCTAACCCCACTGTCAATGCCTTGATTCAAATCACTGTTCTTTCTTTTCAACAGTAGCTCTCTCATCGTTCTCAAAACAGGGCTCCCAGACCAGTAATGCGGGCATTCCCTGAGAACATTTTTAAAAAGCAAATTCTCAGGCCCTACCCCAGACCTACTATATCAGAAATTCTGGAGTGGCCCCAGCAATGTGTATTTTAACAAGCTCTCTGGGAGGTTCTGTATGTAGTAGCTGGAGGACTTCTACTTTATTACAATAGCCCCCTAATGAATCTCCCTGCTTCCTGTCTTGCCTCCTTCCCCTTGCATCTTTGCTGAATGAGCTTCCTAAATTCAAATATTGCTTATGTCAGTTCCCCAACAGAAAATCCTTTAGTGCTTCCCTCTAGCCCTCTAGATAAGATGCTGACTGCCTCTAACAGTATGTAAGGCCTTCCCTAATCAATAACTTTCCTTCCCTTCTGGTGTTGTCTCACCCCGACCCCAAGTACCCTATGATCCAACTACATATACCAGACAGCCCTCCTGAATATGCTTGTCAAAGTGCATGCTGTCACCTCGGCTGTGGAAGACACGGAGAGGACAGGGAAGGTGTTACAGAGGCAGAGTTCCTTGGCTGGGTCCAAAAATAAAGGAGATGGAAGCCACGCCAGATAGCTCCTGATGGATACAGAGGTCACTGAGATGCTACTGTGCCCATAGGCACATGTTGTAGGACTCAGTGACTTCTAAGTTCTAGAATCCAGCATCCAGGAGAAGCCTATGTCAGCACATACTTCACTGTGTGGGGCAGGAGGCCTGGCACCAATGGCTCAATTCAGTCTATGGCTTTCATCCACAATATTTGTCAGTGATCCCCATGTGATAGTAAGAAAGCAAAGATAAAACATTTTGGTAGGCCTGTTGGGTGACTAGGAACTACTATGAACTGAAATATGCAGTTATTTTTCAGACGATTTTTTTAAGAAATAATCAAAGCTGAGAAACAGGAAGTAACATTAATAGCTTGTCAACATGAGAATGTGCTGGTTACATGACCTTGGGTCAATGAGTAATCTCTCCGTGCCTCAGTTTTCTCATTTGTAAAATGGGGTTTGTGATAGCACTTACCTTGTGGAAGTGCAGTGAATAGGAAATGAGATTTTGAATGAAGGGTACTTAGCAAAGCTTGGCACATAGTAAGCACTCAACAAATGTAATCACTATTATTTCCAACATTGTAACCCCTCATATTCTAAGAGCCTGTCAACGCCACACAGTATGCATTTGAGGAGAAGGCATTAAATGGGACAGAATACATTCTGCAAATTATCAGAGCACAACAAGATTCAAGCTGCTCATATTAAGTCTTTGCATTTATCCCACTTCTATTCATTCCAAATAGGTCCGCTGGAGGGCCTCACTGATGACATTACCCAAGTCCCAAAGACGTTGTTCCAGGAATTTGAGAAGATGATAGGAAAGAACTTTCTCCAAGCTTTGTACAACTTACCCAAGAATCTTAGCTATAGAGATGGAGACAGAAATGAGAATATTATCTGGTAAGATTCAGCTCAAAACTAAAACTTCATGTATAAAGTTTTCTCAGTTGCTTGGTTTTCTTTTGACCAACAACAATATCACTGAGTTTGAGTTTTGATAATTTCCACACGCTATGGGTTGAGTTGTCACTATCTGTCAAAACTGGAGGAACTACAAGAGAGAAAGATACTGTTCTCATTTCTACAGTCTGTCTTTAAGTTCTTCTAATACTTAGCACAGGTGCCCAGATGTTGATAAGCTGGTTACAGCACAATCAAAATCAAGAAAATTGCTCCTATGCTGTTCTGACAGTTTATCTGCAGAACAAATCCCGGTGGCAGTTAGTCACAGTGGTAATTTAAGTTTTCTCCCAAGCTTTCTAAATTTACTCCATTCACCTTAGAATATATGTTTCATTTTGGAATCTGTGATTTTGTGTTTGAGAGAACTAGTAGTGGAAACAACTGAACAGAGGCCACTAATGCATGTAAGTGGGGCTGTTAACAAGAGAACTCATGATGGTTCTTAGTCAGAGTTACAGGAGCTATTAATATTAACAAAGGAGTGACCTAGAGGTAACTCTACCCTTGTCATCTCAGTAACTGCTTAGGGGTCTTTTTGTAATTAGCAAATGTTTATCATGAATTTCCATCTAGCCCTAATTGGGTCAAATAACACATTTGGCTTCTCAATAGAATTTATGTTGCCATAAACAAAAAATTGACTTGGTTCTAGCTGAAGGGGCCTGATTTTGAATGAAGGGGTTTCTAACATACTCACACACCTTCTCTACATCCGCAGTAATAACATTTACAAATGCCAAATCTGTTCTCAATGCCATGTTAAATACTTTTATCGATCCTGTCTTTCAATCTTTTTAAATAAATTTTATCGTGTACCTTTGAGGTTTATAACATGATGTGATAGGATACATACAGATAGTTAAATCATTACTGTATTAGTCTGTTTTCATGTTAGTGAAAGACTGGGAAGAAAAAGAGACTTAATTGGACTTGCAGTTCTATATGGCTGGGGAGGCCTCAGAATCATGGCAGAAGGCAAAAGGCACTTCTTACATGGTGGCAGCAAGAGAAAAATGAGGAAGAAGCAAATGTGGAAATCCTTGATAAACCCATCAGATCTCATGAGACTTATTCACCATCACCACAATAGCATGGGAAAGACTGGCACTCATGATTCAGTTATTTCCCCACTGGGTCCCTTCTACTACATGTGGGAATTTGGGGAGATACAATTCAAGTTGATATTTGGGTGGGGACAGAGGTAAACTATATCATTTCGCCCCTGACCCCCCAAATCTCCTGTCCTCACATTTCAAAACCAATCATGCCTTCCCAACAGTTCCCCCAAAGTCTTAACTCATTTCAGCATTCACTCAAAAAGTCCACAGTTTAAAGTCTTATCTGAGACAAGGCAAGTCCTTTCTGCCTATGAGCCTACAAAATCAAAAGCAAGCTAGTTACTTCCTAGATACAATGGGGGTACAGGCATTGGGTAAATACAGCCGTTCCAAATGGGAGATATTGGCCAAAATAAAGGGGTCACAGGGCCCATGCAAGACCGAAATCCAGCAGGGCAGTCAAAATTTAAAGCTCCAAAATGATCTCCTTTGACTCCAGGTCTCACATCTAGGTCACACTGATGCAAGAGGTGAATTCCCATAGTCTTGGGCAGCTCTACCCCTGTGGCCTTGCAGGGTACAGCCTCCCTCTTGGCTGCTTTCGCAGGATGGTGTTGAGTGTCTGCGGCTTTCCCAGGCATCCAGTGTGAGCTGTGGGTAGATCTGCCATTCTGGAGTCTGGAGGACAGTGGCCCTCTTCTCACAGCCCCACTAGGCAGTACCCCAGTAGGGACTCTGCGTAGGGGCTCCGATCCCACATTTCCCTTCTACATTGCCCTAGCAGAGGTTCTCCATGAGGGCCCCACCCCTGCAAAAAACTTTTTCCTGGGCCTCCAGGTGTTTCCATACATCTTCTGAAATCTAGGTGGAGGTTCCCAAACCTCAATTCTTGACTTCTGTGCACCTGCAGGCTCAACACCACATGGAAGCTGCCAAGGTTTGGGGCTTCCACACTCTGAAGCCACAGCCTGAGCTCTATGTTGGCCTCTTTCAGCCACAGCTGGAGCAGCTGAGATGCAGAACACCAAATCCCTAGGCTGCAAACAGCATGGGGACCCTGGGCCCTGCCCACAAAGCCACTTTTTCCTCCTGAGTGTCTGTGCCTGTGATGGGAGAGGCTGCCTTGAAGGTCTCTGGCATGGCCTGGAGACATTTTCCCCCAAGGTCTTGGGGATTAACATTAGGCTCCTTGCTACTTATGTAAATTTCTGCAGCTGGCTTGAATTTCTTCTCAAAACGATGGGTTTTTCTTTTCTACTGCATCATCAGGCTGCAAATGTTTTGAACTTTCATGCTCTGTTTCCATTTTATAATGGAATGCTTTTAACAGCACCCAAGTCACTTTTTGAATGCCTTGCTGCTTAGAAATTTCTTCCACCAATACCCTAAATCACCTCTCTCAAGTTCAAAGTTCCACAAATCTCTAGGGCAGGAGCAAAATGCTGCCAGTCTCTTTGCTAAAACATAACAAGAGTCATCCTTGCTCCAGTTGCCAACAAGTTCCTCACCTCCACCTGAGACCACCTCAGCCTGGACCTTATTGTTCATATCACTACCAGCATTTTTGTCAAAGCCATTTAACAAGTCTTTAGGAGGTTCCAAATTTTTTCACATTTTCCTGTCTTCTGGGCACTTCAAACTGTCCCAACCCCTGCCTGTTGCCCAGTTCCAAAGTTGCTTCCACATTTCTGGGTGTCTTTTCAGCAATGCCCCACTCTACTGGTACCAATTCACTTTATTTGTTCATTTTTACACTGCTGATAAAGACATACATGAAACTGGGAACAAAAAGAGATTTAATTGGACTTCCAGTTTCACATGGCTGGGGAGGCCTTAGAATCATCGTGAGAAGTGAATGGCACTTCTTACATGGAGGCCACAAGAGAAAAATGAGGAAGAAGCAAAAGCGGGACCCCCTGATAAACCCATCAGATCTCATGAGACTTATTCACTGTCACCACAATAGCATGGGAAAGACCAGCCGCCATGATTCAGTTACCTCCCTCTGGGACCCTCCTACAGGATGCAGGAATTCTGGGAGATACAATTCAAATTGAGATTTGGGTGAGGACACAGCCAAAACATATCAGTTACTATAATGAAATCAATTAACATATCTGTCAGCAAACAGAGAAGGAGGCTATAGTAACATTAGCAGCTTGTAGATAAGGAAAGTGATGTTTAGAGAGTTTTAACCTACCCAAAGTCCAACAGCTGGTCATTGTGGGACAGCAATAGTCAGACCAGGCAGTCTGCCTCATGGAGCCTGAGCATTGAATCACAGGGCTTTGTGGCTGCCATTCTATCTCTGAAAGCCTGGGTTTCTGAGAAGTTCCTTGAATATCACAGTTAGCTGATCATCTTTCTCCCCTTTCATTGCTAATAAAATGTCAGAACCAAACTGAGGGAAAAGACCAGTTTGCACAGTGGAGGATGGCTCAGCTCAGATAGTAAGCAGATACTTACCTCTTAGAGACAGACCCACACCTCTGCTCCTTTCCTTAACTGCCAGCTAACTCACCTCTCAGAGCCCCAGTTTCTTATCTGGAAAAGAGTACAATACTATCTGCTTAGAGTCATTGTCAGGAAAAATCAGATTAATCAATGTATGTTGCCTTGTCAGTAGACTGATGGTGCTGTGTTTGATGAAAAGACACCAGTCTTAAACAGTAAGGATAAGAATTTTTATTAAAAATGTTTGTTCTGGTATTATGCATGCACACTCACACTGGATAGCCATGTAAAATGTGCAACTGTGAGTTGTGGCCAAAGTTTGAAAATCACTGCTCTAATCCTTCCTTCCTCCCAACCCTTACATCTGAGATCTTTGGGGTCCCTCTTCACTCTGCTGTTTCTCTCACAATGAGAAACTGAATCGCCTTTTCCTCAGGATTTGAGCTTCCTACCATAGCCATTAGGATAGGGCGCAGAGTGAATTTTTGTGTCCCTCCAAAAACTCATAGGTTGAACTCCTAACCCTCAATGTGATAGCATTAGGAGGTGGGACCTTCAGGAAGTAATGAGGTCATGGGGGTGGAATTAGGATTAGTGCCCTTATAAAAGGAACCCCGGGAAGCTCTCTTGCCCATTCTGTCACGTCAGGACACAGACAACATGAGTGTCTATGAACCGGAAAGTAAGCTCTCAGCCAATACCAAATCTAGGACTTCCCAGCCTCCAGAACCACAAGAAATAAATTTCTATTGTTTATAAGCCACCCAGTCTAAGGTAGTTCATTATAGCAATGTAAACTAAGACAAGAATATGTTCATCACATTAAATTGAAAGTCATATTTATGGGCCTTTCTGGTTTGAGAAAAAGAAGCAGTAATTTTTTGACTTCAAAGTGTCCTGAACTAAGCGGCAGAAATTTAAAGTCAGATTCTCAAATGCTGTCCACAGGCATCTATGAACATAGAAGAAATCCCAGCACAGATCTCAAATCCCAGCACAGTTAGATAACAACTCTGAGTATCCAAAAAAATTTCCTAAATGAGTGTGGCTCATGATTGGGACCAATTTCCTGACCTTGTTTCTTTGTTTGCTTTCCTCAGTGTATATCCCATTCTCCTAAACCTTTTCACTTATTCCTGTATTTCCTCAAATCCTTCTATTCTTCCTTTTAGCCAAATAACTAATTGGAATGCAAAATGCTAATTTATAATTATTCATCGTGTATTTTAATGACAATTACACAAAACCAACATCCTTTAGTCAATTTGAATTAGCCCAACTCTTTAGTAATTGAGTGGTTATCGAAATAGTAGTTTTGATAACAATTGCTTCCACTTTCCATCTGCCGTTAATCCATCATCAGTGGTATTAAGCTGGCATTGAATTTCCCAAGTTCAAGTAGTACATCTACATGTAGTGACTTATGGAGCTGTCCTTTGATTTGCTAATCATGCAGGCTGCTAGTAGAAACTGCCATACATTCAGAAGGCCTACTCACAGAAGCAAATGGATCTATTAACAACCTGAAACACTGATGCAGTCGTTCAGAGCCAACAGTGCCATTATGTACACAAAACAAGATGAATGGTACAACATATGAAGCCAAGCAGAAACCTGTCCAATACATGATGAAAAAGATACCTGATTTACTGTAAATGCAAGGGACAGTTGTCATTCTATGATATATGGTTACTTTTCTTCACTGCAGACTGCAAGAGAACAATCATGTTAGCTGAGGTGTTTGTTTTTTTTTTTTTTTTTTTTTTTTACTTTTACCATAATAATTATTATGGACAGATTCATTTGGGGTAAAAAATAGTCTTTCAGAAAAACACTAGGGGATTGCAGCAGAGCCCAAGGTATGGGAGCAGATGTGCATTATAAAGCAATATGCAGCATAATGAGAAATGCATTCTTCCCTATCCTATTAATTGTCGGCACCACCTAATAATCGAGAACTGCTGACCCCTCCCACCCTCCAGCTCACAGATATTTGCATATTGTAACGCATGATGTCCCAGACACAAGCTCAACTCTGTAATGTTGAAAGCCAGCATTTCAGTAACGCTAATCTAAATTTTACTTGTTCCCTCTGCATTGCCCATAACTCAACTTGTCAAAAATACATAAATACCTTCTAATTGGTGAAGGGTTAGGTATATGACACAATGCAATTAATTAACTATTGTGAAAAAATTTTAACTGATAATTACGAAGATGAATTTAAAATGTGGAAAATGCTATAGATATGAGGTTAAATAATAAAAGCAGAATACAAAACTCAGAATACTAGGATTACAGTTATATAAAAATGCAGTCGGAAATAGAGAAGAAAAAGGCAAGCAGCTGTATTGATGGGGAGGATGACATGCAATTTCTTTTGTCTTTTGAAAATATCCTTTAGTGTTCCTAGGTTTTATAATAAAAGCTATTTTTAAAATTAAGCCCACCTCTTATGAAAAAGTTAGTTACCCCTTGCCATAAAATCCACACAATAAAACCTGCATGTGATCAATGCTAAAACATTTTTTTTTCAGGTTCAAAAATAGTGCTGGAATCTGCCAGGGAATTGGCTCACATTATTCAATGTCAGGCACATTTACACTCATATGTATTAGTAATCCCTTTGGTTGACTTTTCCTTGCCGTTGTCATGGCAACCATTTCCACTGCCATTAGTACCTCTAGGGCCCAGTCTTGTTCACATATTTTTTGGTTGTTTCTCTTATAACATAGCAATTAATACTTATTTCATATCTGTATCTGAAGCCCTGATGACGGTGACCCATTGTTTTCCTTGGAACTGCTGAGTGTTTGGTTTGCTTCTTTTCTCCTTTGCAGGTATTTCTGTTTCTTTTTGGTGGTTCTTTTCACTAAATATAATAAGCCTCTTTACAGTTTCTAATTGTTAGGTTGGTGCAAAAGTAATTGTGGTTTTTTCCTATTGAAAGTAATGGCAAAACTGCAATTACTTTTGCACCAAACTAATACATACTATTTGCATTATTTAAAGTTTTTTTACACATACTTTGTTTCCCTATCAAATGACCTTCTCTCCATTATTAATAAAATAGCACATTTTCATAGAGCTCACTTTAGACCACTACCACAGAAGAGAATAAAAATACTTCAGGAATAAAGACTTTGGAGTGGTTCTAGACTAATAATCACATAATTATATAGGCTGAATTGGCATACCCTCATTTACAAGAAGTTCACAAAAGCACAAGATCTCCCCTTGCATTTTCTGACAAATGGAGTCATCTAATAATCCTTTCTAATGAAGATACTGCCACTACTGGCTACCTTTTTTCACTTGTCAAATTAATTTTTAATAGTAATTAGTGCCCAGTATGGTGAGGTTGCTGTGAGATGGGCTTATTCTTAGACTGCTGAATAAAGAATCCGTGTCCACCAACCTTTACTTAAGCAATGCTCACTATAAAAGCTTAATCAATATTTACTCCCTTTGGCTCTGCAATTCTTGTAGGAATCTTTTCTAAGGTAAAAGTCTAAAATGTAGAAAAAAATTATGTATATTGTTGACTGTCACATCACCTACAATTTTTAAAAATGAGAGCCATCTAAATATCTAACAACAGAAAAAATACATGATACACCCACAAGGTAAAATAATATGCAAATAATACATCTATAATGGCATAGCAAGTACAAATTATATAATGATAATAATTAGAAAATGTTAATTTAAAGAAACAGATGTGGTTATTACATGATTATAATTGTGCAAAAAGAATAAATTAAACCATAAGCCCCAGAAGAACAGGAACTATATTTGTCTTACCTATCTTGCAAGAGAGAAAAAAATAATTTTCTCCTCTACCCTTTCTGGGTTATTAGTTATAATGGACCCATGTAAAAAAAAAAACCAGGTTAACGAGAGGGGAATAAAGCAGTTTATTAACATGTATATTTCACATATACATGGGAAATACCCAGGGAATGAGGGATTCTCAAAAAAGTGGCTTTAAATTCCAGCTCATAGAGTATCTTTAACAGAGAACAGTAAATTTTTAGAGAAGTGCCAAGACAAAGGAAAAGAATTTTGAGCCTCTAGAGGGGGTAAATTTGGGGAAGGCAAATAAATGGCAGATACAGGTTAGTTAGTGAAGTTTGTTCTATAGATTCCTCTGGTGCCATCTCCAGGCTGTTAAAACTCAAAAGTTGTCTTCAGTGGCTAATCTTTGTCCTCCCTGTTAGAGAGGGAAGACAACTTTCTCTTTATAATCTATGTACTGCGTCTAGGAAAATAGGGAGAAAGCAGAGAGTTTTTCGGATACCTGCTTCTTCTCTATGGCCTTCAGCTCAAAATAATCCTCGTGCCGGAGTGGCACATTTTGGAATGGCATACTCTGAGCTCTTATAACCTTGTATCTATATAATCTACCATAATAGCTATACATTTTTGTTGTATCAAATGAAATGGATGGATGGATGGATAATATGTGTAGCAGAAAGAATAAAAGGTAATACATCAAATTTTTGAAATAGTTATTTTCAGAGATGATAATTTTGATGTTTGCTAAATAGCTCTTTACTTATGTTTCCCATCTTAATCACTTTTCAAGACTTTTTGGAGGAATTAAATTAATCCAAAGCTTCTGCCTTTCCTTTGGCGACAATATATATCTACACCATCTACAGAATCCATCAAATAATCAGGGTCAGTTCCAGTGATCAGTCTTCATACAACATGCATTCTCAATCCCAATTCCATAAAGGGCTTTATCTACTTCATTCTGCAGGACCAAATGCTTTTAAAGTAAATAGAAAAGCTACATAAACTCTAAAACTCCATACACATCTGAGAATTCTGTAGACTACAATTAAGTTTGTTATTTTATAAATTATCTGCCCAATATATGAATCAGATCACTTCTACCTTCAAAAATCTTCCTGCCTAACGAATAAAATTAAACTCCTCAGTCTCATTCAAGGCCTTCCAAAACCTTGTTCCAGCATATATCCCCAGTTTCCTGTCCCATCACTGTATTACCCACAGCCTCATCAGATTACTCGCCATTTGCTCTGTGTACCATGCAATGTCTTGTCTTCCTACACATGTCCACATTTCCAACCCATTGTCTTCAGCCTTTGCTTGAAAGCCTGTTTTTCCCTTCCCTCTTGTCAAAATCCTTTAACACTAGTCCAAATACCACCTTCTCAAGGCCATGAAGATGTGGTCAGTGATGAAAAGCAGTCTGTAAAATGCTTAAAATTAAAGTCTTTTTCCATTTCCAAATAGGAATTTAATGTCTGCTATCAAATCAATCAAAAATCAAAGTATCTGATATTCATTAGAATTTCCCTAATTATTCTAATTAGAATCTACTGTGAGCAAGTCTCATTAGTGATAGACAGCCTTTTTACCTGGGAGAGGTTCACCCAACTCCATTGTGACAGAGGTGTGTATGCACGTGTGCATGCTGGCATGCATGCCTGTGTAACACGGGGGTTCAGGTTCAGAGTGAATGTAGCCATCACTCTGCTGCAGCATGTACGCATGTGTAGGGAATGAGGAAGAATAGTCCATACTAACTAGAATTTTCTGGGATTGTGGAACCATTTCCTAACATTTTTTTAAAGAGTTCCAAAATTGAAGATTGTAGTGAGGGAGAAGAAGAGAGTAGCAATTTTCTAGTCTGGTAAATGAGCCAAGAATAGCATCTAAAGGAAAAATATTAATTTCAAAGGACATTGGTTTCCATTTTTTAAAGCATATTGGAAAATCTACCAAAAGACAACATTTTTAAGTGTTTCCCTTTTATAATGACTGCCTGATATTAGCCTTTACCCTGCCAATGAGCATACATGGGAGATAAAACCACCAATCCAGAAAAACACCAACTGTCAGAAGAAACTGACACATGGCAACCTCAGTTAATTCAGACACAGAAACACCTTTACTAAAGCACCATGCTCTTGTCTCTCCTTCCTCCTGGGGTGACACCTCAATGCTGCCAAACCATTTTCTCTTGGCTTGCAATTGTCTTTCCACAGTGTTTTGGAATATCCAGAATATTTTCATTATTATATGTGTTCAAATTTTCATACCTATCAATAAAAGCCATATGTAATACACCCTCCCCATTTGTAAAAAAATTCACTCCAACCAGTTCTTTTCTAATAGAAGCAGTGTGCACATTTCCTCATTTTGTATTTCCCTAATTCCCTCAATAGGCTATAAGAGAATTATAGATATATTTCATCTCCCAATGCCTCTTCTCACTGATTTATTGGAGGATTGCTATTTCATGCTATTTCAGGGGTCTAGGTAATTGATTGATGCTGACTGGTTTTACTCCATCTCTCTGGAAGATTGAACAAAAAGAAATGGGGTTAAATCACATCTGAGAGGAAATTCTGAGGCAGAAGAAAAGCTTCTTGAGTGTAAAAATCAAACATTACTATGTTTTCTATAAAGGTTATAGAACACCAGTCACCATAGTTCTTTACAAAAGAGTTAACTCTATTTTTAAAGCCCCAACTTTGTTGGAAGAAGTGATCTTGAATGAAAGATCTCTTAATCCTTTTTCTACACAAAAATGTTATGGTTGACAATATTAAAGCAGCAGAAATGGCTAATGGCTTACTCAATATCCATTCTTCCTTATTCCTAGCTAACAAGTTCTTCCCGTGCTACTAGAGATGGTCATGAAATCTGGCCAATAAGAAGTAAGTGAGGCGACTGGGAGGAGCTTCTGAGGATGCTTTTCAAAAAAGAACCAGACTCAGCTGGCATGCTCCTTTTACCCTCTGCTCTTTGCTCTTTGTCTTTGCCCACTATTCTAACTAAAAGGCAAACTCAAAGCCTAGAAATAGAGCCACTGTCTTGTGAACTATAAGGAAACTACACACTAAACAGCAGAGAAGGAAGACAGAAAGCACTTTGAGTCAGTGCTCCAGCCAAGAATGGCCTCTTCTACATTTACTGTTACAGAAGAAAATTAAACCCTTCCCTTGTTTAAACCACTTTAATAGGGGTTTTCATTATTTACAGCCAAACTCACAGCCAACTGACACAGTTACATTCTGCCCTACCTCCCATTACAACAGATGTGGTGTCCCAACTCCTACCAAATGCCATTTATTCCACTTGGAATCTGGATTTCCTCCTCCTTACCTTCCCAAGAAATTCCTCTCTCTCTCCTGCATCTTCTGTTTCTCCCTTTCTACTTCACCATTATCATTAGCATGAGCATCCTCTAGTGACTACTGTCTTGAAAGAAACAAACAAAAACAGAGAGAGGGGGAGGGAAAGAAAGGGGAGGAGAAAGAAAAGAAATGAGAAAGGGAGGGACAGAAGCAGTGGGTGGGAAGGAAGAAGGAAGGAAGGAAGGAAGGAAGGAAGGAAGGGAGGGAAGGAGGGAAGGATCTCTTGATTCTATGTCTCCTTCTAGCTACCACCTCATTTCTTGAAGTTTTTCTGAAGTTGCTTTTTCACTTCCTCACTTCCCATTCTCACCTTGAGGCACTTTCAGCCTTCATTTAGACCACTCAAATGAGACCACTTGTGCCAGGTCACTCAAGATCTCCTTATAGCCAAATCCAAGCTCCCTTGTCACCTTTTGCTTGACCTTTCAGCAGCACTGGCCATCAGCAGCAGATCACTCCCTGGTTCTTAAAACTGACTATCTTTGGCTTTTGTGGCACCATGTACTACTGTTTTTCCTCTTCTCTCACTGGCCCCTTTTCTCCTTTGCTGGATGCTTCTCTGTTCAGCCTCATAGGAGCTCTCCAGGAATCAGTCCTGGGTCTTGTCGTAGACAAAATAATGGCCCCCAGAGTTGTTCACATCCTGATCCCCAGAACATTTTACTTTACATGGCAAAAGGGACTTTGTGGGTGTAATTAAGGAGATAGGGAAATAATCCTGGATTATCCAGGTGGGCCCAATGAAATCATCATCATCTTTATAAGGGAAAGAGGGAAACAGAAGAATCAGAGTCAGAAAAAGATGTGACAGTGGAAACAGAGGTGGGAATGATGTACTTTAAATATGGAGGAAGGGCCACAAGCCAATGAATTCAGGTAGCCTCAAAAGGTGAGAAGAAGGATTCTGCCTTAATGTGTCCAGATGGAGCTCAGCCCTGCCAACATCTTGATTTCAGCCCAGTAAGACACAGTTGGGACTTCTGACATCCAGAACTATAAAATAGCACATTTGTGTTGTCTTAAGCTACTAAATTTGTTGCAGGAGCAATAGGATGCTACTACAGGTCCCAATTCCTTCCTTTTTTTTTTTTGAGACAAGACTCTCACTCTGTTGCCCAGGCTGGAGTCCCATGGCACGATCTCAGCTCACTGCAACCTCCACCTCCCAGGCTCAAGCGATTCTCCTGCCTCAGCCTCTCAAGTAGTTGGGAATAAAGGCATGTCACCACACCCAGCTGGTTTTTGTGTTTTTAGTAGAGATGCAGTTTCACCATGTTGGGGAGGCTTGTGTAGAACTCCTGACCTCAGGTGATCCACCCATCTTGGCCTCCCAAAGTACTGAGATTACAGGTGTGAGCCACCACGCTCAGCATCCAATTCCTTCTTTATCCATACATTCTTCCTAAGGGACCTCACAATGTTCGATAGCTTGAAAAAAAAACTCTGTATTATAAGACTACCAAATCTATCTCAGCAATTCTGACCTCTCTTCAGGATTCCAGATTCATATATCCAAATTACTACTTATGAGCCAAAAAAAAAAAAAATTAGCAACCCCTTTACAAAATGCAGATGTACCTGAGCCTATTTTTGTCTGAATATATTGCCTTTTGAGTTTGTCTACATCTTCCTGTACTCCTCATGTGTGATAAGGCAGCATCTGATAAGAATGAGGGTCCAGAGTAGGCCACCATCCACTTCATTCATTCTTTCATCCAATCATAGTTATTGACCCAACCTAGAATGTGCCAGTTCCCATGCCAGTCCCAAAAGTGGATAAGGCATATTCCATCTTGTGTGTTGAATAACTATCCTAAACTCCACACAGCCAAATATCCAAATGAGAACCCCTGATTTTACCATCTCATTCCACACACCAGCACCTCCCAAAAAAAAAAAAAAAAAAAAAAAAAAAACTTACACACATACATTTTGCTTCTTCCCCAGGCTTCTGCATCTCTGGAAACTGCACCATCACCCAACCAGATGCTCCTATCAAAAGCCTAAAAACTTACTTGCATTCATTCCTCTTTCCCTCCGTCCACACATCCAGCCTATGAGCAAATCCTTTCAATTCTACCTTCAAAACACACCCCAAGTGCATTTGCATCTCTCAATCCCCATTGCTTCCTCGGCAGTCCAGGCTACCACCATTTCTCATATGGAATATTGCAACCACCTTAAGAATCTATTCCCCACACAGCAGCTAGACATACATTTTTAAATGCAAATTAGGTCATGTCATGCCCCTACTTAAAACCCATCAATGGCTTCCCATTGCACTTAGAATGAAAGTCAACCTCCTTATGCCAGCTTTCAGAGACTTTCCTGCATCCTCCTCACTCTATTCTTGTCTTGTACCTGGCTTGCCTTGCACCAGCCACACTGGCTTTTGGAACATGTCAATCTCCATTTTGCATCAGGACATTTTCACTAACTTTTCTCTCCACCTAAAATGCTTTTCCCCTGATTTTCTTTCTCAACATTTAGGTCTCATTTCAAATGTCACCATCTCAGGGAGGCTTTTTTGACCACTCTATATAAAACAGCTATCCAATTATTCCCCAAACTATCTCCCTTAATTCTTTGTATAATATATGTTCTTATTTGATATTTTTCCTGGTAGTTTATTCTGCTTCCCCCTAGAAGACTGTAAAAGTTATGACAGCAGGGGTCTTGACTTCTTTACTGTTCTATGCCCAGGTCTTTTTAAAATTTTCTGGCACATAGTAGGTAGTCAACAAGTATTTCCTGTATGAGTGAAATTTTTGCTAGGACCTATCATTACAGTTAAGAGCCACCCTTATCTAGTCATTATTACCAGATGTCTTTACTGTCATTATATGTAATAAGTACCACTATATTTTATTTCCCTGCTTGCTCTTTCTGTCACCTCTACTGGATGTGAAATTTTTGAAAACAGAAATTATAATACTAGTGCAGGGAGTGACTGGTCAGGCACCATAGGTGAATGAATAAATGAATGAATGAATCAATCAATCAATCCATGAGACAATGAATAAATTATGAATAAGGAAAAGAGAGTAAGACACTTCTTGCTTTGTCACTGTATCCCCACTGTATTCTCAGATGCTACCTCATTATACATGAGGGACACATAAAGATACAAACTAAATTAACTGGTAGCAAATTCAGACCAAAACAAGCTTTGTTAAGTCTGCATTCTGTAAGGAGGCTGCTTATATGACTCTACTTTTCCACTCTGGCCAGTCCAATACTCAGGGCAGATCCACCTGTAGTAGATATCAATGTAGAATAACACCCTAAAGATTTTCTGCTTAGGAACACTATAAAGAGTATAAAAGGATTTGTGGAGAATTCTTAAGCCTTCATTTTGTAATGAGAATAAGATACAGTTCACTAAATATACTAATATACTAAAAGCTATAAAATTTTAGAATGGATTCTGATAATAGTCTCCTTTCACTATGAAACTAATAATAAAATAATTGCATTAGCATTTGTATAGCTAACATTATGGAGAATTTACTAGGTTCCAAAACTTCGCCAAGAACTTTACATGAGGTGTGTTATAGAATTATTCTTATTTTATAGATAACATAACTGAGTTTTAAAAAGACAAGTTCACACACCTGTTACTTGGCAGATCCAGGATATAAACCTGTTAATCTGACTCTTGAGCCCACAAGCTTAACGAGTACACTTGCCTGAATTAACTAGCAGGGACAGGGACTGGCCAGACTTTTTCAAGTGGTTCTCTCTGGACCCTCTCCTGAATGGCTTAGTATATGTGGTGCCCATCCCAGCTGGCCTGTTCCCTGCTGGGATGTCTAGATGTCTTATGTTTACTCCAGGGCTCTTATTATGAGGACTTGACTCTCTGCTTATTCAAAGAGCTGATTTTGTCATATCCTAAATCCCTACACATCTGGCTTTGCTTCCCTCTTACGGGTTCTGGGCAATGCTGCTTGAGGTAGAGCTCCCTGGCTCTCCACGCTGGGCTGTCTTGGCCCTGGTTTACCCCCTGTTCTGTAGCTGAGCTCTGGCAGCAGGATTAGCTTATTTCAAAGACCCTGCGATGTGAAGAGTGCATATCCACTTTCAATGGAAAGTTAAAATGACTCCCTCACTAGAGAGAAATATAGAGGGAAGAGCATTTCCTTTGAAACACCCTCTATTAATCCAACATAAAATGTTTAATTACTTCCTGCCCCCTTTTGTATAGGTTATTCTAGAATACTATAATAGGATACAGGTCTTTTTAATCACATTTTGTAGATTCTTAATTGAAACACTACGGTAAACTAACTCATAAGGTACTTTCATTTCTTAAACATTTTAACCCTGTAGCTCAGAACAAGAGCATAGTTGTACCTTTTCCCTCAGATAATACTCCCCTGGAACAGACAGTAATACATTTGTCTATCACATTGTTTGCTTTGGCATTTGACCATTTGCCACAATGAAGATGTGGATGACAGCGATAAAAGACTGAAAATTGCAGTTCTGCTAGCTTTTTTTCCTACTAAAAAAAAAAAAAAATTAAAAACCACATGTCCTCTATGTCATATGCCTTTGCTTTGGGTTCACAATACTACGGGGATGTTCAAAAGAGCCTCAGAGAATTATTGCTAAACTGGGAAGGAAAATTCACCTAGATAAGTCATAGCTATCAGTCATGTTTTTAAACAGATACAGGCATATTTTTACATGACAAATGAAAAGACATGTGAATAAGGAATATGCTGAAAAGCTAGAAAAACGCATCTACATTCAAACCACTATGACCTCCTGCCTCACTGAAGGCATGAGAGTAAACTAAAGAGAAGCCATGTCACTTTAAGAAAATTGAGGCCCTAGGCATACTAGTAACACAGCCAATCACAATTATCGAAAATAATTCATGTCCATGTTGCTTAATACACAAGACATTGCTTATATCCAAAAAGAAATGTTAGGGTTTGGTGGTGTGGTAGCTTCTCACAGCTGTCAGAAGCCCTGTTCCTTATCAGTCCAGGAGGAGTGTAATTAAAGACAATAGCCAGAGCAGCTGTATTGGAGAAGCAAGTCATTTGTCTTCCCCCTCCCCACCCCTTCTGTTCACGTAGTTAATCTGAACATAGCATCAGCTCCATTGGCAAGGCTTCTTCAAAAGGCAGAATAATAGAAAACATCTATCTGTTTCCCACTGTGGATTATGAAGGTTAAAGAAATACTTGCTTTTATCTTGCTGTTACATTATATAAAATGCAAATAATTTAGGTCTGGAAGTTCAAAAGCTCCTGAGAATAAGGCAGGTTTTGAAGAATACAAAAAATACTAATCTTTAGGAACACAGAGAATCTAGGAAGAAATGGCTTATATTCAGTGGTGTTCTAGAAAATGTTTAACACACTGTCCAGATGTAAAGCCCTGATTTGTAACATTTTTCCAGTTTCTGTGGCATAAGTACTCCCACCATGGCTGATTGCAAGCTACCCGTGTGGCATCACTGAATGCAGAGAATCTTAACAGTAGATTAGGTGAGAGGAGACACACAGTCAGATGCCATTATATAGTCTTTCCTCTACACAGATACAAGAGATGGAAATAATCTCAAGGACATAGTAGTGAAATGTGGTAAAATAACTAAGAAGTAGAGAATTTTGAATATTTATGACTTTTGTTTGTTATATAATTTATTGAAACTTTATGTAATTCAATATTTAATAATGGCTATGTTCAATTACCACCTTGAAGAATTTCTGAAAACAATCATATTTCACAAGCTGTGCAAACTGGCTGCAGCCCCCCACTCTCTACACTCTGGCTGCCCTGTTACTAGAATAAATAGCCCTGTGGTTATAACAGGTGGGAAAAAACACAACAACAATATTCACTTTTTTCAGCAGTGGAACTCCGTCACTTCTTTAATAATTTTCCCAAGACCTATATTTCCAGAATAATCTCCCTGAAGCCAGAAAGAGAGCAATTTAGGAACATCTTTATGCATTGTTACTAAGACAAAGAAAACCCAGGCTCTTTTCATAATTGGTTGTGTTGCAAACATACTGCATTTTGCAGCGCTTTCTTCTTCACATGCATGTAACTAGATGCCAACAGGAAACTCTGTCTGAAGCACTGAGATAATAAATTTCAAGTGAGGCGCAAGGCTATGCCATGACCTGGCAAAACGGGTGATTCTAACGGCTGATTTTAGACTTTTACTTCTGGGAAGATGGAGTTGACATATTTTTTCCTATCCCTCCCACTAAGCACAACTAAAATCCCTGGAAATTATATCTAAAACAATCAAAATATTCTGAAAGTTGGAGAGAAGACAGACCAGCTAGGGAATAACAGGGGAGTTTGCTTGCTTTCCTTTTTGCTGCATACATCCCAGACTAGCAGCTGGAGGAGCTGGCAACACAAAAACACCAATGAGTGCAGACTAAAAAGGCCCCCAAGGACCTTATGATGACACAGCTGTTCTGTATCTTGACTGGGTTGATGACCATTTCCTAGCTGTGAGATTGCACTACAGTTTTGCGAAAGGTTACCACTGCGGGGCAACTGGGTAAAGGGTAGGAGGGATATGCCTCTACTATTTCTTACAACTGCGTGTGAAATCTACAACCATCTCCAAATAAACAATTTAATTTAAAAACAACTGTGGGCCAGGTGCAGTGGCTCTGGTCTGTAATCCCAGAACTTTGGGAGGCCAAGGCGGGTAGATTGCTTGAAGTCAGGAGTTCAAGACCAGCCTGGCCAACATGGTGAAACCTCATCTCTACTAAAAAGACAAAATTAGCCAGACATGGTGGTGTGCACCTGTAATCACAGCTACTAGGGAGGCTGAAGCAGAATTCCTTGAACCCAGGAGGCAGAGGTTGTAGTGAGCCAAGACCGCTTCACGGCACTCCAGCCTCGGCAACAGAACGAGACTCCCTCTCAATAAATAAACAAACAAACCAACAAAAACAACTGCATGTGTTTCCTACTCCCTCAGCTCCACAGGATATAAAAGGGTTAGAGGTCACAGTTTAGGAGATTTGGGAGAAAGCTCTTGGAGTATACTAAGAGGCCTAACTCCTCTCCCAAGATGGTAAACTAGAGGATGTTTTCCCTATCCCTGCAAATCAAAATAGAGGGGCTTTAAGAAGACCACTTGGAAAGCTTGCTATTTGGCCTGTAGAGATGGAGACACATAGACTAACTTCCACCTGAAAAAATCTAGAATTAAAACAAGGTATTGTCATACTATAGTACTTTTCTACAACCCCTTGTATTTGAATACGAAATTTAAAAGTATGTTAAGTTACTTTAAAAAAGAAGAGTGGTGTAGAAAATTGTACTTTGTTCTATCACTGACCAGATCTTATGTGCAGAAAGCATTCAAAAATATTTCCAAAGGCTAAACACAGTGGCTCACACCTGTAGTCCCAGCACTTTGGGAAGCCAGGGTAGAAGGATCACTTGAGGCCAGGAGTTTGAGACCAGCCTGGGCAACAAAGCAAGACTCCGTCTCTACAAAATAAAAAAATTAACCAGGCATGGTGGCGTGTGCCTAGAGTCCCAACTACTCAGGAGGCTGAGGCTGGAGGATTACTTGAGACCAGGAGTTGTGGGCTGCAGCGAGCCATGATCATGCTGTTGACCTCAAGCCTGGGTAACACAGCGAGATCCCATCTCTTTGAAAAAAAAAAAAATATATATATATATATATATATGTATGTATATTGTTTTTATTTGAAAGGACAAACCACTCTGGCCCTTTCTTAAAACTTTTATTTGAAATTTAACTGCATAAAAAGGGCATAGCCATCATTTACTCATTTAACAAATATGAATTCATATGCTGATGGACCTATCGTAGTCTCCACCTATAAGGAGACTTAGAGTTCTATCTACCTGTATTGGTTATATCAAACAGTCAACATCTAAGTCATAATAAGAATAGCTAACACTTATTAAGCAACTATTGGATGCCATGAATTTGACATACATTAATTCACTTTATCCTTCAACAATCCTACAAGGGAGATACTGTTATCCAGATTTTATAGAAGGGAAAAGCTGAGGCTTGTAGAGAGGTTGATAAGCTTTCTGAGGTCACTTTGGTAACGTGTAGAGCCAGAATTAAAAATTATGTCATCTGACTCCAGAACTCACACTCTTATCCTTATCACAGTCACACATAAATTTCAAAGTATACAGGCTCAGGCATGAAGCAAAGGTAACAACATAAAGCCAATAAGGAGAGGAACCAGACTGATCCAGAGTTCCTTATTCACTTGGACATAAAGTAAGGGCTGGGGGTAAGGAACCTGCTGTGGAAACTGGCCTCAAGGAAGACACATCCAAGGTCTGGACTGACGCAAGTTTTTATGCCAAGGTTCACAAAACAGGGAGTCTCAGGCTGCTGCTTCCCATGGCCCCATCTGAACAGGCTTAGGAGCTGGAACAGTCCTGAGCTTTAGGAGTTCAGATGCAGGGAGCTGAGGGAGAAAATAGTCAGAGACTTTAGGGCAGACACAAAAGCACTGCAGACAGTGTGATTACACCAGAGTTTACTGATGATGCTGAAACCCATCTACTAACACTCTATTAGAATGAAGAAATCAGCACGTTCCCAATGTACTGTGGCATTTGAGAATGCCACCACATAAGTCTAGAGGACATAGCTCTGAAAATATTAAAATTCCTGAATTTTAAACAGAAGACCTGTAATACCAGCACTTTGAGAGGCCAAGGCGGGATGATTGCATAAGCCCAGGAGTTGAAGACTATCCTGGGCAACATAGCAAGACCCCATCTCTACAAAAAATTAAAAATTAGTTGAGTGTGGTTGTGCCTGCCTGTAGTCCCAGCTACTTGGGAGGCTGGGGCAGGAGGATGGCTTAAGACCAGGAGTTGGAGGCTGCAGTGAACCCAGATTGCACAACTGCACTCCAGCCTGGAAGACAGAGTGAAACACTGTCTCTGAAAAAAAAAAAAAAAAAAAGACAGGTTCAGGGGAAGATTTGCTGTGTCAAAAGCATGAGAAGCTAAGGGAAAGGGTTGAGGGTATGAGCTTCTGAATGGTACTTTGAAGTTGTTAAATAAGTAGATGATCCATGCCACAAAAAATCAAGGCTATTTCTGAACACCTACTAGCAAATGCAACTTCTTGTAAATAAAAGATCTTTGCAAAAACACAGACTAAATGGGATATTGTAAAATTCTTATATCTAAATAGAATATATATACAGCCTTGAAAATCTCATTTTAACTGTCTGTGCAACCATTTGCCATCTATAAAGTTCTACCCAGAACAATTAAGAGAAGAAACTGTACACATTCTTTATTAATGGTCTTGACTAGTGTGGAAATAAGTGTGATATAATTATCAAACTATCAGATTATTGCCTGAGGCCAATTAATCTCAGAACACCAGACAAGATGTTAAGGAAGCCATGGCAAGTATCATTTGTTGTGAAAGCTATTCAGGGTCATTGTGCTTCATGACTTCCACCTGACCCCTCACCTCAGCACGACAGGGAGATGGAGCAAGACAGAGGGAGGAAATAGCCCTACTGACAGCAGAGGAGTGACATTGCCTTTATATATAAATAAAGCATATTATTAGGTCATGGCTGACATTGAATAGGTAATTTACTCAAACGGCATTACCATTTCATTCTCTATAATTTGATGTGGTTCTTTTTTTAATAGCACCCTGAACAGATATATGTTTTCTATTTATATTCAAAAACACAGCAAGTTGTCTTTCCACCAGTATGGCTCTTCTGAAAGATGAAGAATGAGAAGGTGAGGGCATTAGGAAACCACCCAGCTCCCCAGCCTTAACTGCACTCTGCTTCCATCCGTTCTCTTTGCCTCTGTGAGCCCATTTTGTCTGATGTCAGAGCTTTTCCTGCTTTCCTTTCTATTTTAGTTACTATCACCTGGATGGTGTCTCATAGAATCTTTCCCTGTCTCTCTCGTCCTCAACCTTCCCTTCAATGTGATACCTCAAAGTACGTACAAGTTGCCTTTTTTAGGGTCTTTCTGTTCATCACTATGAGAAAACAAGAGTTCACCAAAGTAAAAAATACATATAAACTACAAACTGGTAAGTCTCCCCTGAGGTTCCCTAGTAGTTGTACTTTTGGTAGAGCACAGTTCTTGGTATAGAGAAGACTCAATATATGTTTGCAGAAAGAAAAAAGTGCACTACCATTTAGTAGATTATTGTATGTATGCATCTCTACAAAATAAGACTCAAACTACCTTAGAAAAAGAGAGGGAAAAGGTGAAGAGGGGGCTCTTTGCATATTTGTATGAAATGATCTGCAAGATATGTTAGGTGAAAACTAAATGTAGAACAGATAGTGTTGGTGTACAGAAGGGAGAAATGGATACTTAAATGTATTTACTTGTAAATGTGAAAAATACTCCTAGAAAGGTATGCTAGAACATAGATTGTCTCAATGGAAGAGAACCGGGTGCCTGGGGGATCCATGGCAAAAAGATTTCTCCCTACAGTCCCTTTTATATCTTTTGAAGTTTTATTATTTTCTCTCTTGGCGCTTTACCTGTGAATGTATTCACTACTCAACAGATTAAAATAACAGATTTTAAAGTAAAGAATCTAAAGAGAAAATGAGTAACTAGGGTTCTGTAACCTCTAGTGCAGTTTCCAGAGTTGGAACTCCATATGAGTTCTTTACCAGAGCCTTTCATAAAAATAAAGTTCACTGCCTAACTTAGAGTTGCCACATTTTCAAAGGGGTGGATATGTGACCTAGATTAATCCCTGTGTTTTTTCATAATAGTGATATTTTAAACATAACAAGAATTATTAGCACCGTTTTCAGAGAAGACTCTCTTCTCTGAGTTTACTAAGGCCTCTCTTCTCCAGTTTACTAGGGCTTGAAACACTTTATTTCCAAGGACAGACACATTTTTATTTCCTATTTTCACCTGCATAATATTACCTAGCTACCAAAAATCTTGGAAGTCTTCCATTTTTAAGGACAATGTTCAATTAAAATTTGGCTTCCCCTTTTGTCAAGAATTTGATTAAGATATCTATAAGTATAATGATGTTGGTGTGAAGTTAATAATTTGTCTTTTCTAAAAATTTATCAGAGATATCATCAAAGGATTCTAAGTCATCAGTCTCAATCATTCAGAATCAATACCTTTGCCATTAATGACACACAGGTATCGTTCTGGGAAGAAAGCTATGTCTGGAGATTGATAAATGGATTTCAAACAAATAAGAGCAGAAAACAATCCATACAAGCTCAAAGACAGCTTTTAAAAGCAAGCAAAACCAAATTTAATATTCTAAAGCAAAATTCACCTTATGTCTTTTCTAATTTGAAAGTGAAACATCTGAAGAAAGATGCCATATACACCTTCTAATGATGTTAATATCTTAACCATTCATCTGACGTTTTAACTATATACCTTTAGGATAGAACAAAAATCTATAAACACCAGTCTTTTTACTTTTAGGCAAAGAATGATAAGATATTGGACCAGAATTATAAATATGATATTGGAAAAAAATACATGGAGGCTATTTTTTCTCAAAATACATCATTAAAATTCAATGCTATGAACACTCACTTAACATGTGCACTGTTATTTCTGTATATAAAATAAAGGCACAGAGAAGAAAATAAAAAAGGAAAGCTTACATAAGGAGATTATAGGTGATGCCTTGGTTTATATTTTAATATCCTTTATTATTATTATTATTATTATATTTTAAAACAATTATAAACAAATGCTGATGCTAGTATCTTAATTTATATACAGATGTTAATGTCCCACATATTTTCATTTTAATAAATATTTAAGCACAATTCATGCACTTTTCAGAGAATATATCTCATAAGGGAGTAAAAAAGAAAACAAAAGCATTCATGGAACTACAAAAATTCCAAATTCCTCCAGCCATTTGATTATGCATATTTATATGAGTAGGGGAAAAAGTGGAGTTCTGCTTCTAGCAATGGATGATGCATATGTTTAGAATAACCCTCCTGTGGAAAACAACTACAAGCTGTTTTAAAATATATACTTGAGATATATATTGGCCTCAAAGAACTACCAAGACAGTGAGAAGTTGTGGGGCCAAGATCTAGGAGATAAGGGAAACCAAGAGAGGTAATTCACCCGAATTTAGGGCATGTTTCCCCTCAAGGCAAATTGCCAATTCTGAAAACGAAAATGACAAGTGGGAAGCAAGAAAGTAAGCACAATTTTCTTCATTTTCACAGGACTAAGAGAGTAAACATTTGAGTTCAAGGCTTCCCAAAGAGAAGGGTCTCCAGCATATACCCTACACTTTCAGTGAGGTTCTGAAAGCTTGCACCCAAATAATAAGGGTGAACTAGAAACAAACTAACCCGCCCAAGGACAGAAGCCCAGATTTGAGTCCTCTCAATTTCTGAAAGGATTAAGTTGATCTATCCAGACAAGCTGTAGCAAGAGCTAAAGGAAATCTTCCCTGGAGAAAGAAAACAATGCCCAGAACCTCAACTTTTCTCTAAAATTCTTTATAAAAAATATCTGGTACTCAATGAGAAAAAGGCTGAAGAGAGGAACATGTGAAAAGATAAGATTTATGTAAAAATCAAGAAAAAACATGCTAGAAACAAACTCACAAGAGATACAAATATTGAAATATCAAAGACAGACAAACTATTACTATGTTCAATCAATTAAATGAGAAGATAGAGGATTTCAGCAGAAAACTAGAAAGCAAAAAATAAATGAAAATTCTCAGAAAGTCTAGAAGTGAAAAGTAAACACTTTAAATTGACAGTACAATAGATAGATTTAACAGATTGCATACGCCTGAAGAGATAATTAGTGAGGTAGAATATCAGAAGAAAATATACAGGCTGAAGCATGGAAAATCAAAATGATGAAAAAATACAGCAAAGAACATAAAAGACACATGAGATATGATGAAATGGTCCAAGAAGAAGAGAAGGAGAGTATAGCAGAAGGAAAATTTGAAAACATAATGGCAAAAGTTTTCCCCAAAAAATGATTTAAAAAAAAAAAAAAAAAAAACAAGTGCTACAAACTTGAAGATGAATAAATATAAAGAAAATGGTGAGGGGTTCAGTGGAGAGACGATCCAAGATGGCTGAATAGGAACAGCTCTGGAGTACAATTCCCAGCAAGAACACAGAGGGTAAGTGATCACTGCATTTCCAAACAAGCTTTTACTGCTCACAGACCAGGAGATTCCCAGCTGGAAAAGCACCACAAGTCTCCAGCATGGCTGTTTCAGCTGGCGCAGTGAGTCTGCACACAAAAACTCACACAAATCTGGGCGGCCATTTCAACTGGTGCCTGGAACACCTGGGAGAAAGAGTTGCCCACTCAACTGAAAAAAAGGGGGCTGAAAAAGGAGCCAGGTGATCTGGCTTTGCAGGTCCTACTCCCACAAACACCAGCAACCTGAAATGCTCTGTATTGAAAGTTTCACAGCAAGCACTCCTGGACCCAGGATGGTCCAGCTCTGTGGGGGGAAGGGCATCCACCATTACTGAGGCAGCCCACCACTACTGAGGCAGTCTGCCATTACTGAGGGAGTCCACCATTGCCAAGGCAGTCAGCCATTACCAAGGCAATCTGCCATTACTGAGGCAGTCCACCATTACAGAGACAGTCCACCATTACTCAGGAAGACCACCATTACTGAGGCAGTTCTAACTATACCTCTATAATCAAAACCTCAAGGTGCTTCACACAGCAGCTGGGCAGAGCCCATGGCAGCTCGGCAACACCTCTGCTAGCAGACTGTGACTAGGCTACCTCCTCTCTGGGCAGGGCATCTCTGAATAAAGGCAGCAGCATGTTGGGAACTTATAAATAAAGTCTCACCTTCCCAGGACAGAGCGCCTGGGGAAAAAAGGGGGTTATGAGGTCCACTGCAGCAGACTTAAATGTACCGGCCCAGCAGCTCTGAACAGAACAACAGAGCTCACAGCTCAGCACTTGAGCTTCTATAAGGGACAGATAGTCTCCTCAAGAAGCTCCCCAACCCTGTATATCCAAAGAGACACCTCATAAAGGAGAGTTCAGGCTGACATCTGGTGGGTATCCTTCTGGGATGAAGATAACAGAAGAAGAAACTGGCAAAAACCCTTAAAGTTCTACAGCCACTGCAGGTGATCCCCAGACAAGCAGGAGTTCCAGCAGTCCAACAGCAGAGGGGCCTGAATGTTAGAGGGAAAACTAAAAAACAGAAAGAAATACCTTCATCATCAACAAAAAGGATGTCCACTCAGAGACCCCATCTGAAAGCCACCAACTACAAATCCACTAAGTGGGAAGGTAGATAAATCCACTAAGTGGGAAGAAACCAGTGCAAAAAGGATGAAAACACCCAAAACCAGAATGCTTCTCCTCCTCCAAGGGATCTCAATTCCTCACCAGCAAAGGAACAAGACTGGATGGAGAAGGAGTCTGATGAATTGACAGAAACAGGCTTCCGAAAGTGGGTAATAACAAGCTTCTCTGAGCTAAAAGAACACATTCTAACCCAATGCAAAGAAATTAAGAACCTTGAAAAAAGGTTTGACAAAATGCTAATGAGAATAAACAGCTTAGAGAAGAATATAAATGAAATGATGGAGCTGAAAGACACAACATGACAACTTCAAGAAGCATACACAAGTTTCAATAGCTGAATCGACCAAGCAGAAGAAAGGATATCAGAGATTGAAGATCAACTCAATAAAATAAAACAAGAAGGCAAGATTAGAGAAAAAAGGGTAAAAAGGAACGAACAAAGTCTCCAAGAAATGTGGGACTATGTGAAAAGACCTAATCTACGTTTGACAGGCGTACCTGAATGTGATGGAGAGACTGAATCCAAGCTGGAAAACACTCTTCAGGATATTATCCAGGAGGATTTCCTCAACCTAGCAAGGCAAGCCAACATTCAAGTCCAGGAAATACAGAGAACACCACAAAGATATTCCTAAAGAAGAGCAACCCCAAGGCACATAATCGTCAGATTCACCAGGGTCGAAATGAAAGAAAAATTGCTAAGGGCAGCCAGAGAGAAAGGTCTGGTTACCCACAAAGGGAAGCCCGTCAGACTAACTGCAGCTCTCTTGGCAGAAACCCTACAAGCCAGAAGAGAGTGGGGGCCAATATTCAACATCCTTGAAGAAAAAAACTTTCAATACAGAATTTCATATCCCGCCAAACTAAGCTTCATAAGCAAAGGAGAAATAAAATTCTTTATGAACAAGCAAATGCTAGGAGATTTCATCACCATCAGGCCTGCCTTACAAGAGCTCCAGAAAGAAGCACTAAACATAGAAAGGAACAACCAGTACCAGCCAGTCCAAAAATATACCAAATGGTAAAGCGCATCGACACAATGGAGAAACTGCAACTGATGGGCAAAACAACCAGCTGGCATCAAAATGGCAGGATCAAATTCACACATAACAATATTAACCTTAAATGTAAATTGGCTAAATGCCCCAATCAAAAGACACAGACTGGCAAAATGGATAAAAAGTGAAGACCCATCAGTGTGCTGTATCCAGGAAACCCATCTCACATGCAAGGATACACATAGGCTCAAAATAAAGGGATGGAGGAAGATCTACCAAGCAAATGGGGTGCAAAAAAAAGCAGGAGTTGCAATCCTAGTCTGTGATAAAATAGACTTTAAACCAATAAAGATCAAAACAGACAAAGGAGGGCATTACATACTGGTAAAAGGATCAGTGCAACAAAAAGAGCTAATGATCCTAAATATATACACACCCAATACAGGAGCACCCAGATACATAAAGGAAGTTCTTAACAATGTACAAAGAGACTTACACTCCCACACAATAATAGTGGGAGACTTCAATGCTCTACTGTCAATATTAGACAGATCAACGAGACAGAAAATTAACAAGGATATCCAGAATTTGAATGCAAAGCTGGACCAAGCAGATCTAATAGACATACACAGAATGCTCCACCCCAAATCCACAGAATATACATTTTTCTCAGCACCACATTGCACTTAATCTACAATTGACCACATCACTGGAAGCAAATCACTCATCAGCAAAGGCAAAAGAACAGAAATCATAACAAACAGTCTATCAGACCACAGCACAATCAGACTAGAACTCAGGATCAAGAAACACACTCAAACCCGCACAACCACTTGGAAACTGAACAACTTGCTTCTGACTGTTGACTGGATAAACAATGAAATGAAGGCAGAAATAAAGATGTTCTTTGAAACCAACCAGAATGAAGACACGACTTACCAGAATCTCTGGGACACCTTTAAAGCAGTATCGAAAGGAAAATTTATAGCAATAAATGCCCACCAGAGAAGAGAGGAAAGATCTAAAATCAAAACCCTATCATCGAAATTGAAAGAACTAGAGGAGCAAGATCAAAAAAAATCAAAAGCTAGCAGAAGACAAGAGATAACTAAGATCAGAGCAGAACTGAAGGAGATAGAGACACAAAAAACCCTTCAAAAAGTCAATAAATCCAAGAGTTGGTTTTTTGAAAAGATCAACAAAACAGGCAGACCACTGCCAGATTAATAAAAAAGAAGGGAGAAGAATCAAATAGATGCAATAAAAAACGATAAAGGGGATATCACCATGGATCCCACAGAAATACAAACTACCATCAGAGATTACTACAAACAGTTCTACTCACATAAACCAGTAAACCAGGAAGAAATGGGTATATTCCTAGACACTTGTACTCTACAAAACTAAACCAGGAAGAAGCTGAAACCCTGAATAGACCAATAACAAGGGCTGAAATAGAGGCAGCAATCAATAGCCTACCAACCAAAAAATGTCCAGGTCCAGACGGGTTCACAATTGAATTCTACCAGACATACAAAGAGGAGCTGGTACCATTCCTTCTGAAACTGTATCAAACAATACAAAAGGAGGGAATCCTCCCTAACTCATTTTATGAGACCAACATCATCCTGATACCAAAACCCAGCAGAGACTCAACTACAAAAGAAAACTTCAGGACAATATCCATGATGAACATTGATGCAAAAATCTTCAGTAAAATACTGGCAAACAGACTGCAACAGCACATCAAGAAGCTTATCCATCATGACCAAGTAGCCTTCATCCCGGGGATGCAAGGCTGGTTCAACATACGCAAATCCATAAATGTAATCCATCACATAAACGGAACCAAAGACAAAAACCACATGATTATCTCAATAGATGCAGAGAAGGCCTTCCATAAAATTCAACAGCCCTTCATGCTAAAAACTCTCAATAAACCAGGTATTGATGGAACGTATCATAAAATGATAAAAGCTATGTATGACAAACCTACAGCCAATATCATACCAAATGGGCAAAAGCTGGAGGAATTCCCTTTGAAATCAGGCACTAGACAAGGATGCCCTCTCTCACCACTCCTATTCAACATAGTATTGGAAGTTCTAGCCACAGCAATCAGGCAAGAAAAAGAAATAAAGTGTATTGGATTAGGAAAGGAGGAAGTCAAACTGTCTCCATTTGCAGATGACATGATTGTATATCTAGAAGACCCCATCATCTCAGCCCAAAATCTTCTCAAACTGATAAGCAACTTCAGCAAAGTCTCAGGATACAAAATCAATGTGCAGAAATCACAAGCATTCCTATATACCAATAACAGACAAACAGAGAGCCAAATCAAGAGCAAACACCCATTCACAACTACTACAAAAAGAATAAAATACCTAGGTATACAATTAACAAAGGATGTAAAGGACCTCTTCAAGGAGAACTACAAACCACTGCTCAATGAAATAAGAGAGAACACAAGCAGATGGAGAAACATTCCATGCTCATGGTTAGAAAGAATATCGTGAAAATGGCCATACTGCCCAAAGTGATCTACAGATTCAATGCTATCCCCATCAAGCTACCAATGACCTTCTTCACAGAACTGGAAAACACCACTTTAAACTTCATATGGAATCACAAGAGAACCCACATAGCCAAGACAATCCTAAGCAAAAAGAACAAAGCAGGAGGCATCACACTGCTAGACTTCAAACTATACTACAAGGCTACAGTAATCAAAACAGCATGGTACTGGTACCAAAACAGAGACACAGACCAACGGAACAGAACAGAGACCCCAGAAGAAACACCACACATCTACAACCATCTGATCTTTGACAAACCCAGCAAAAACAAGCTATGGGGAAAGGATTCCATGTTTAATAAATGGTGTTGGGAAAACTGGCTAGCAATGTGCAGAAAGCAGAAACTGGACTCCTACCTGTCACCTTACACTAAAATTAACTCCAGATGGATCAAAGATTTAAACATAAAACCTAATACCATAAAAACACTAGAAGAAAACCTAGGCAAAACCATCCAGGACATAGGCATAGGTAAGGACTTCATGACTAAAACACCAAATGCAATGGCAAAAAAAGCCAGGATAGACAAATTGGATCTAATTAAACTCCAGAGCTTCTGTACAGCAAAAGAAACCATGATTAGAGTGAATCAGAAATCAACAGAATGGGAAAAAAAATTTTGCAGTTTACCCATCTGACAAAGGGCTAAATCCATAATCTACAAAGAACTAAAACAGATATACAAGAAAAAAACAACCCCATTCAAAAGTGGGCAAAGGACGTGAACAGATACGTTCCAAAAGAAGACATATATCAGGCCAACAAACATATGAAAAAATGCTCATCATCACTGGTCATTAGAGAAATGCAAATCAAAACCACGCTGAGATATCATCTCACGCCAGTTAGAATGGTGATCATTAAAAAATCGGGAGGCAGCAGATGCTGGAGAGGATGTGGAGAAATAGGAACACTTTTACACTGTTGGTGGGAGTGTAAATTAGTTCAACCATTGTGGAAGACAGTGTGGCGATTTCTCAAGGATCTAGAAATAGAAATTCCATTTGACCCAGCAATCCCACTATTGGGTATATACCCAAAGAACTATAAATCGTTCTACTATAAAGACACATGCACGTATGTTCACTGCAGCCCTGTGTACAATAGCAAAGACCTGGAACCAACCCAAATGCCCATCAATGATAGACTGGACATATACACCATGGAATATTATGCAGCCATAAAAAGTGATGAGTTCGTGTCCTTTGTAGGGACTTGGATGAATCTGGAAACCATCATTCTCAGCAAACTGACCCAAGAACAGAAAACCAAGCACCGTATGTTCTCACTCATAGGTGGGTGTTGAACAATCAGAACATGTGAACTCAGGGAGAGGAGTATCACACACTAGGGGACAGTTGAGGGGAGGGTAGGGGAGAGACAATGGGAGGTGCGGAGGGAGGGGAGGGTGGGGAGGGGTAACATGGGGAGAAATGCCAGATATAGTATGTACCTAAAGTAAAATAATTTTTTTTTAAATCCTTATTTATCCACCTTTACAAATATCCTTATTTCTTTAGGATAAAATCCCACTAATAAAATTGATGAATCAAAAGACATTCATGATACATAGGGCCCAATTTTGCTTCAGAAAAGCTATATCAGCTTATACTTCCACAAACAGAATGAAAATGCTCATTTTCCTACACCCATACCCAACTGGATATTATCCTTTTTTGCCAATTTATTATTTTTTTGCTCATTTATTTAGTAAGTATGGCATTTATTAGATCTATTGGTATCTGTAGTGGTCCTTTCATAAATTGCCTTTTTATATCTTTTACCAGAAGAGATGAAAGTAAATCTGGTGCAAATCACAAGGCCCAGTGGTCAAGGAGTCACAAAGCAAATCCCATCTGAAGATTTTTCAGCCAGTCTTCCCTTTCTGAGGACTCAAAAATTGTTTGCACATGGGCCTTCTTCTCCCATCCATTTTTCGCCTAAGATACTTTTAACTTTGAATATTTATTTATAAGAGCTCTTTATAGGGCCTCAAGCAATCCTCCTACCTGGCCTACCAAAGTACTTGGTTCTTTATATGGCTGTTGGTTCTTTTAAATCCACTTATGCTGGTGTTTATTTACTTTCATTCTTATTTAATAATAAAAATACAAAGGCCAGATGAGATTGGGCACTCTGAAATCCGTACATCTGACAAAAGACTAATATCCAGAATCTACAACAAACTCAAACAAATCAGCAAGAAAAAAACAAAACAATCCCATTAAAAAGTGGGCTAAGGACATGAATAGACAATTCTCAAAAGAAGATATACAAATGGCCAGCAAACATATGAAAAAATGCTTAACATCACTAATGATCAGGGAAATGCAAATCAAGGCCACAATGTGGTATCACCTTACTCCTGCAAGAATGGCCATAATATCAAAATATCAAAAATAATAGATGTTGGCATGGATGTGGTGAAAAGTGATTGCTTTTATACTGGTGAGAATGTAAACTAGTACAATCACTACAGAAAATGGTGCAGAAATTCCTTAAAAAACTAAAAGTAGATCTTCCATTTGAGCCAGCAATCTCACTCGTGGGTATCTACCCAGACGAAAAGAAGTTATCATACAAAAAAAGATACTTGCACATGCATATTTATAACAGCACAATTTTGCAATTTGAAAAATATGGAAGCAGCCCAAATGCCCATCAATCAATGAGTGGATTTTTTAAAATGTGGGGTTTTTTATCCAATGAATGGATTAAAAAAAAAAAGAACCCAGCACTTTGGGAGGCCATTTTTTTGATGAGAGACACACGCACACACACACATACATACACACATACACACAATGGAATACTACTCAGCCATAAAAAGCAATGAAATAATGGCATTTGCAGCATCCTGGATGGAACTGGAGACCATTATTTTAAGCGAAGTAACTCAGGAATGGAAAACCAAACATGGTTTCACTCATAAGTGGAAGCTAAGCTATAAGGACACAAGGGCATAAAAATAATAGAATGGACTTTGGGAACTCAGGGTAAAGGGTGACGGGGGTGAGGGATAAAAGACTACACACTGAGTACAGTGCATACTGCTCGGGTGATGGGTGCACCAAAATCTCATAAATCACCACTAAAGAACTTATCTGTATAACCAAACACCACCTGATCCCCAAAAACATATTAAAATAAAAAAATTTTTAAAGTGTGAAGGCCATGGATTGATCTCTGGTTGTAGTTTTCATCACATCCTATGGGTTCTTTCTTTATTTGTTTGTTTATTTTTGTAGAGATGGAGTCTTGCTATGTTGTACAGGCTGGTCTTGAACTCCTGGCCTCAAGCAGCCCTCCTGCCTGGCCTCCCAAAGTGCTGGGGTTACAGGTATGAGCCACTGTGCCCAGCTGTCTAAGGGTTTTTGTAGGGAGTTTTCTCGTTATCATTATTTTCTAAATTTTCGCATCTGCAATATTTTTTCATCATATCTGAATTTAGCACATAAATATGTGTATGTAAGAAAAAATTCAGGACAACACAATTACTAACTCATCTATTGGGTTTTGATCATTGTAGAATATTAAAGCACATAAAAACCATACTAAAAGGATATTGGACTACAGTAGGGTTTTTGTTTGGTTGCTTTTTCTATTCGAAAGTTAAAGAAAAAATATGGGAACAGGGAGAGTATGTAAGTTCTAAAGGGCAAAAATTATGCATATTTACTTTTTAAAAGTTATATGCAGTTGCAATAATACTGTATGCATTATCAAATAATGTTCATTTTTATTTTATCAAATGTTTCAACATACCAGATGTAATCTGTAATGCTTAAGCTTAGAAAATGAGACAATTCCAATGCCAGGTCGTGGACAGGCACCAGCTGCAGCTGGGTCTTTACTGATCTCAAGTGAAAAATATGTCATCACAACAAACTTCCCTGGGGTCTGTTTTATTGGGATTAGAAATTACTTCCATGATTAACAATGTATGTAGCATTGTTTATATTGTAGCGTTGACATTTTAGAAATTGTTGACATTTCTAAAAGAGCCATCTGATAAGAGATTTTGAAATTATTTGAACTGAGGATAACCCTTGGCTTCCTGTCAAATTAAGCTCGTATTAAATGCCTAGAGAGGGAGGATGAAGTGGAAGCCCAGAACAGGCCTGTAGGAATGAGGCACTGACAGAACCAAGGCATTTACTAAAACTTTTACATTGCACCTTTGCAGATGAAAGCTATGTTAAAATCTGTACCATGTGAGAGAAAAATTCTAATTATAAAATTAAATGTTAATACCCTCTCTCATGAGTAGGTATATAATCATGTCAAAGGGATCAGATTATGCTCATCCAATGAGATACAGCAAAATGGGCTATGAGGGTTAGAAAAAGCAAAGTAACAAAACACAGGCAAAATGTGCAAGTGCAAGAGGGATATTGATTTTAGCTTCTCCCAAGTTACCCTGTCCCCTCTAAAGCATAACTATAAGAACCTGAGGCATTGGCTTTTTCAGATGCCACAGGCATAGAGGATTCCTTGATCTCAGCATTCCCAAACTGACTTAACAGTGGCCTGGGAAACACTGTTTCGACTATATTTTGTAAAAAAGTATTAACCTTTTTAAAATATATTGCCAAGTAGTGGAACACTATGTATAAGATATTAATAATTATGTCATGTATTTTATATAGACTTTATATATAAAATATAAATATATGTAAGATATATTTATATAGTATATATTTTTCTGATGAAAGCTATGTGTAAAATCTGTAAAATATGTGTAAAATATATTTATATAGTGTATATTTCGTCATTATATATATGTATATAGTCAATCTTCATTATTCATGGATTCCATATTGGTGAAATCACCTATTTGCTACTGTTTACTTATAACCCCAAAATAACACTCAAGACACTTTCCTGATCACTCTCAGACATATGCAGAGCAGATAAAAATTTGTGTCCCCCCATACTTACGTTCAGAGCCTAGATCAAACAAGGCAACATTCTGCCTTCTTGTTTCAGCTCTCATATTGTAAACCAATGTCCTTTTCACATTTTATTTAGTGCCAAATTTTTGTGAATTTCATTGGTGATGTCACTGTCTAAAATGGCCCCCAAGCATAAAACTGAGGAGCTATCTAGTGCTCTGAAGAAGGCTATGATTTGCCTTACTGAGAAAATGTGTGTTAGATAAGCTTCCATCAGGCCTGAGCCATGGTGCTACTGGCTGTGAGTTCAATGTTAATAAACCAAAATTATATTAAGCAGCGTCTTTAAACCGAACACACATAAAACAAGGTTATATAATGACTGATTGACAAAAAGGTTGTGAGCAGAAATTCACAAGATCCTAATTCTGTATTCTTCTAGTAGCAATGTCTCAGTATTTACTAATTCAGTGTTCGTAGCAACTTTATAAACTATTACTACTGTGAATAATAAGAATGGATGATATACGCAAATGAGTCAAAAAAAACTTTAGGAATTTTAATTTCTTAAGCTGGAGAAATTAGTCTGAATCTGAATAAGAGCCATCTCTGGTAGACGTTCATTCATTCAATCAGTAAGTATGTATTGTGTTCTTACTCTGTGCTGGATATGACACTCTAACACAAGTTTGTCCTGCCCATGGCTGCATGCGGCCCAGGACAGCTTTCAATGTGGCCCAACACAAATTCATAAACTGCCTTAAAACATTGTGAGATTTTTTTACAATTTTTTTTTAGCTCATCAGCTATCATTAGCGTTCATATATTTTATTGTGGCCCAAGACAATTCTTATTCCTCCAATGTGGCCCAGGGAAGCCAAAAGATCAGATGCTCCTGCTTAATCACTTTAGCAAAAATATACACTGTCCTGACTTTCTGAAAATGTGTGGTCTAGCCAGCAGGGCCACCATTTGCATATGTTATATAATGCACAGCCTGAGTGGAGAGCACAGGCTTAACCAAATAATCCCATTAGTTAATTAATTATTGCAAGCTTGATAAATGCTCAGACAAAAAAGAGAACATGGTTCTCTAAGAAGTCACCCCACTTAGATGGAAGATGGGAGGTGGGGTGGCTATTCCAGTCAGAAGATTGAGCAAAAACAGCACGGCATTCCATAGAAACTGAGAGAAGACCATCAGGCCCAAAGCAAAAGGAAAGATAAATGACACAAACTAAAGCTGGGGAGACAAGCAGGGGTAAACCTTATAATCCAAGCTTTATAAGCCAAGCTAAGAAATTTTGGTTTTATTCCAAGCACAATGAGAAACCACTAATAAGGGGTGATTAGATTATTTACTTTACACAATCACTCTAACTACAGCATTCCTGGAAGAGGAGGTGGTCAGAATCAATGTGGGGAGAACAGCTAAACTATCATAACCTCCCTCAAATGTCTCAAGTATAATTACAGCCTAACAAATGCATAAACATAAATGTACAGAGCAGAGCTGACCTTACACAGAGGAAGAATTTGGGGAAAAATCAGTGTGGCCATAATCAAGAGTTTTATAGCCCTTGTTCTAAAAGTTATAAACCATGGGAACACTGTGATGACGTCTTTTTACAAATATATATCTGAATTTACTTTCAAATGCATACTTAATCTTCTTTACTGTAGTTTCCCTTGTTTTCAAAAGTTATAGTTTATGAGTCTCCCTCCAAATGTCATTATTCCCCGATTTTCACAAAATCTGCTTTATGAAAGTAAGCTACTTTTTGAATGTATAAGTATTTTTATAAGTACAATGACTTTCCTTATCTGTGAATCCCAAGGCAATTTCTGGAAAGGAAGGAGGTGGCAGGGAATTTTTAGTTATAACCATGAATTAAAAGTAATCCATGTAACTCATGATTTAAGACATCTAGCTTTTGGCTGTGGATGCTCCCCTTTTTCCTGTATCAGACATATTTATAAATGGTATAAGTTGTATTTCTGAGGAGGAAGTGAGGAAAGAGAGGGAAAGGAACATTGGACAGAAGAAGAAGGGAAGAGAGAATACTCCTTCCCATATGACTTTGTTTGGATCCTGATTTGGTCTTCTTTGGATCCTGAATTGTAAACAGACCTTCTTAAGATGAGTAGGGAAATTTGAATATGGACTGGTGGTATTGTATAATCTTGAGACATTTTGTTAGATGTTATAATGCCATGGTGATATGTAAAAACATATTTAAGGCCAAGCATAGTGGCTAAGGCCTGCAATCCCAGCACTTTGGGAGGCCAGGGAAAGAGAATCACTTGAAGCCAGGAGTTCAAGACCAGCCTGGGAAACATAGCCAAAAAAAAAAAGAAAAAATTAGCTGGGCGTGGTTGTGTGCCTGTAGTTCTAGCTACTTGGGAGGCTGAGGCAGGAGGATCACTTGAGCCCAGGAGGTCAAGGCTGCAGTGAGCCATGATTATGCCACTGCACTCCAGCCTGCATGACAAAGTGAGACCCTGTCTCTATGAAAAAAAAATAAAAATAATTATTTAAAAGTTTTAACCGGAGATGCAGACTCAAGCATTATGTGTAAACTAACACGGTATCTAGAATTTGCTTTCTAATATTCCAGAAAAGAGATAATATAAATAAAAGGTGATTGGCAAAACACTAGTAATTATTGAGGATAGGTAATGAGACATAGTGATTCATTACACAGTGATGGGTCACTTAACCACTGGGATAACATTCTCAGAAATTCATTGTTGGGTGATTTTGTGGTCATGTGACTATCATAGAGTGAACTTAACAAAGATCTAGATGTATAGCCTACTGTACATCTAGGCTATATGGTATACTCTATTGCTCCTAGGCTACAAACCTGTACAGCATTTACTGTACAGAATACTGTAGGCAATTATAACATGATGGTATTTGTATATCTAAAAATATCTAAACGTAGGAAAGTACAGTAAGAATATAAAATTATACTCTTATAGGACCACTGTTGAATGTATGGTTCATCATTGACCAAAACATCATTATGCAATGCATGGCTGTACTTGTTCCTTAATTTTATATGTGCTTAAAAACTGAGGCAAAAGGAGACAGAAGCCAAATTGCAGTGGTCTGAGGAGTGACACGAAAATACTTTCGTGTTTTTCTGTCTCAACATCATCAATGCATCTTTATGAAATGCTAAGCCTTGTTCTAACTGGAATTTGGGAAATTAAGACTGAATTATGTTCATGGTTGGGAGGGTGATCTGGTTTGGCTATGTCCCCACCCAAATCTTATCTTGAATTATAGCTCTCATAATTCCCAGGTGTTATAGGAGGAAACTGGTGGGAGATAATTGAATCATGGGTGCAGTTTCCCCCATACTGTTATGGTGGTAGTGAATAAGTCTCACAAGTTTTTATAAGGAGTTTCCCCTTTTATTTGACTCTTTCTCTGTCTTGCCTGCCGCCGTGTAAGGCATGTCTTTCACCTTCCACCATGATTGTGAGGCCTCCCAGCCATGTGGAACTATGAGTCCACTAAACCTCTTTTTCTTTACAAATTACCTAGTCTCGGGTATGTCTTTATCAGCAATGTGAAAACAGACTAATACAGAGAAGATATTGGTGCAGCCTCATTTTTAGGGAGACAGTGGTCTAGGAATCCCATGAGGTGACCAATAGCAAGCACACAGCACTTGCTGATAGAACACTGAGCACCAGCCAGGAGCCCTGCCATGCTGGCGGTGGAGACAAAGGTGATAAGATGGATTTGTGGAACTTGCTACAATTCCTTTAAAGTCCCAGAAATGACTAGGGGAGGTGAACATGGTCAATGACACACTTACAGTGTTCAGCAGACTGAATGCACAGACTCAAGAAGCAGGCTTGAAAGGGGAAAGCATGTCCTGGGGCTGGACAAGCCAAGAGCAGGAAATTAGATACACATGCAAATAAAAGCTAACACTTACAAAGCACTCGCCTGAGCCATGCACTGTTCTAAACCCTTTACATTTATTCCTCTAACTGTGAGTAGATATTATTCTATTTGACAAGTGCAGAAATGGAGGAACAAAGAGATTCTGTAGTTTACCTAATCTGGCGAATTCTAACCCAAGCAATCCGACTTCAAACTCCTGCTTTTGACCTCTATTCTATACTGTTCTTTACCTCAAATACACACACACTCTTCGGAATAACAACCAGATAGACACTCAGACATGTTTGGAGGTCAATGTTTTTTTTTGGTGCTTGTCCATTTTTTAGGTTTTGTGAGTTAAACATATTATTTAAATCTTTATTTTTAAATCTATAAATATATGTTTTAAATGAGGACCCTGTTATAAATTCTCAAAATATTAATGTGAGATTTTGTCTCAATTAAGTGAAAGAAAAAGTTCTTTCTGGAAGCATTTTTGATGTATGCCCTTGAAAGGATGTTCCCTAAGAATAGGAAAGGATAGTGAGGTAGAAAATGTGACATGAACATGGGAGAGCACCAGGAGAATGCTCCCGAGTGGTCAGAGACCTCTTGACACTCCAACAGAGAGATGGGATTAACAGTGTGGTAAACTGCAAAAATGGCCAACACTGTTTCCACCCCAGTATCTATGCTCCCTTGCAACAAGACTTTGCAGGATGGGAAGGACCCCAGAATGGGAAATAAAAGCCATCCAAAATACTTTCTATATCTCTATTTTACTTTGAACAAGCACTGATCCAGGTAGATAATCACATGTTAGAAGGGCAGATTTGCCGTGGGAAATAAAAGATGAAGGAACCACTCATCTTGCAGAGAGCTACAGAACTCCTAGCGTGGCCACCAAGGATCATTGTCCACTCATTTCTCCTCTTTCTCAAAGCCAATAAGACAGTCTCAGGATTCAAATGTCAAGGAAGTCGATTTCATCTTCATACTATTTTCCCACTGTTCATATTACCATGGAGAACTGAGCATGGCCACTGGATAAAGATAACATTTCTATTTCTTCTTTAGTGTCATTCCCTGTGAGGATGTTTCTGAACTATGCAAATTTTAAATGTTATGTATTTAACTATATGTGGGGAAGCACATAGGGGATTTTTAAGTTATAAATAAACTATGAAAAATGTATGCAGTACTGTTGAAACAGAATAGCCCTTATGAATTACATTATTCAGAGCCCCTCTCTCCTCCATCACTCCTGTGGTCACACCATAGTCATCTCCTAAAGCAACAGTCACTGATTTAGACCATAGCTTCCTAGTCTTCTGACCTCATCAGAATTTCCAATCCATTGGCCCATCCACCTTTTCCCAGCCATCAGCCAATCCTGGCTTCCTGCTCATCCTATGCAATTCACATGCCAAGAACTATCATTTCCACCAGCATCCCTACCACCACCAGCCCCACTACCATGTTCTCAGGCCTTCAGCTTCATACCAAGTCGTACTACCATCAGCTTCCTTAGTTCTGAGGCTTTCAGACTTGGACTGAGCCATGCTACCACATCCCTGGGTTTCCAGCTTGCAGGTACCCTATTGTGAGACTTTACAGCCTCCATAATCATGTGAGCTAATTCTCCTAATAAATCCCTTATCAAATATCTATATATCTATACAGCCAGCCTCTGTATCCACAGGTTATGAATCTGTGGATTCAACCAACTGCAGACCAAAAATATGGTATTCAGATTGAAAATACAGTATTTGCAGGATGCAGAACCCATGGATAGAGAGGGTTGACTTTTTGTATCTATAGGTTCAGCCAGACCAAGTGCAGGACTTGAGCACTCATGGATTTCAGTCTCCATGGGGGGTCCTGAAACTAATTCCCTACAAATACATACCAAAGGACAACTATATATTTATATTGACACAGATATTAGTATCTAGATATATATTCTATTGGCTCTGACTCTCTGAAGAACCCTGACCCTACGTCTGCTTAAACCTTAAACATTTTTCCACTTTCTTCAAACATCTAATCTCCCTTTTAACCTCCTCACTCCCAGCAGATAACCTCACCTCTTACTTACCACAGAGAAAAAACATTATCAAATGAAAACTCCATCAGCTTTCCTTTCCTCCTCCCCTCCTGTTATGATTAGGAGGACTCTCACCTCCTGTCTAAAAACTATCCTTCTCACCTATGTTCTGGAACCCATTCTCCCAACATCTTAGAGTCTTCCAGCTAGTAAATAACAGCCCACCCTCACTCCAACCTCACTTCCCATCTCTCTCTACTCTACTGACTCCTTCAGATCAGCATTTGAGCAGATCCAAGGCTTTCTCTAATGTGATAGTTAATTGTATATGTCAACTTGACTGGGCTAAGGGATGCCCAGATAGGTAGTTAAATGTTATTTCTGGATGTGTTTGGGAGGGTGTTTTTGGAAGAGACTGGCATTTGAACTGGGAAAGTAAAGAAGATTACCCTCCCCAATTCTGGTAGGCATTGTCCAGTCCACTGAGAGCCTGAAGAGAATAAAAAGGCAGAAGGTGAATTTACTCTCTCACTGCTTGAGCTGGGACATCCATTTTATCTGGTCCTCAGATGTCGGGGCTCCTGATTCTAATGTCCCCAGACATCAGCACCTGATTCTCAGGCCTTAGAACTCAGACCAAGACTTATACCATCAGCCCCTGGTTCTCAGACCTTCAAACTCATACTGGGCTTTATATCATTTGCTCATCTGGTTTTCAGGGCTTTGGGCTTAGACTGGAAGTTACACCAGCAGCTTTCCTGGGCCTCCAGCTTGCCAATGACAAATCTTGGGATTTCTCATCCTCCATAATCAAAAAATCAAATCCTCATAATAAACCTCTTTCCCTGTATCTATCTGTCTATATCTAGGGGAACCCTAATATATCTTCCATCTTACAAATATATACGTATGCGTATATATATATATACATGTATCTCCACTCCTGCCTCATCTACTGTCTTCTCTTTTCCCATCTTCACAGTTAAACTTCTCCAGAGAGCTACAAACATTTACAATCTCTGTTCATCACCATCCACTCTTTCCAATCTGAACTCTGCTCTTCCTAATCCTGTATAACAGTTATCACTAAGATCAACAATGGTCACCATGTCAAAATCCAATTGGAATGGAAAGCTAGAAAAATCTCCACAAGGAGCTTAAATTGATCACCTTGTCATGATTGCCCATCTTCCCTTAAAAAAATCGTAAATGTAGAAATTACAGAAACTGTCACCTTATCACAAAAACTCTAACCGAAAATAGCTTGCAGTCACATTTATGGAGTAACAACAAAAATTTAGCAAAGCTAATTACTAAACGTAGATGTTAAGAAAATTTCATAATACATAAAGCTTGCTAAGGAAAGCCACAGATTTGTACTTGTTTTAATCTTTAATAACTTTCACATGGTAAAAATAATGCCTGCTCGTTAATAACTAAAACAAAAGGTATACAAAGAAAACAATCATCCAAATCAAGTAGCCCACCCCCATCCTCTGATCCTTAATAAAAAGCAGTGGAATATTCTCCCACATCTTCCCCCCAGTCGAAAAAATATACCCATCATGTAAATACCTACATAGCGGTTTGGCTTGTTTGCTGTCTAGCTATTTGGTCAGTGTGGTCTGTTTGGTTGGTTGGTTGGTTGTTTTCTTCAATATGCTTTATTTTCTAGAGCAGTTTTAGGTACACAGAGATACTGAGCAAAAAGTACACAGGGTTCTCATATGCTGTCTTCCTCCAACCCCAACATCGCCTCCCCCACTATCCGCATCCAGCACGAGCCGTCCATTTGTTAGCAACGAACCTATATTGGCATATCATTATCACCCAACATTCATAGTTTATATTAGGGCTCACTCTTGGTATTATACATTCTATGGGTTTTGACATACATAATATCATATTCACAGTGAAAGTATGGTACAGAATCATTTCACGACCCTAAAAATCCTCTGTGCTCTGCTTCATCCCTCCTCCCTTCCTAAATGCCAGCAATCACTGATCTTTTTACTGTCTCTATAGTTTTTCTTTTTCAGAATGTCATATAGCTGGAATTATACACTATGTAGCCTTTTCAGATTGGCTTCTTTAACTTTCATAAGGCTTTATGATTCTTCCATGTCTTTTCATAGCTGGGTAGCTTACTTCTTTGCAGTGCTGAATAATATTCCATTGTCTGGATACAGCACAGTTTGTCAGTTTACCTAGGAAGGACATCTTGATTGCTTCCAAGCTTTGACAAATATGGATAAGGATGCTATATACAACCATGTGCTGGTTTTTGTATGAACCTAGGTTTTCAACTTATTTGGAAATACCAAAGAATGCAACTGCTGTCACGTATAACAACAGTATGTTTAGTTTTGTTAGAAGCTCCCAGCCATCTTCCAAAGTGGCTGTACCACTTTGCATTTCCACCAGCTGTGAACAAGATTTCCTGTTGCCCCATGTAAGTTTGATTTTATAGAAATAAAATAATTCTACACACATTACTTTATGTCTTCCTTTTTTCTCTTAATACAAATCATGAATATCCCATAAGCCACTGATAAGGACCATATTCTTTTGTCTTAATAATTTTGTGCATATATATTTTACATATATGTATGATTTTATACATCTGTATAATTGTACATACATGTATGATTTTACATATATGATAGCATACATATTATTTTCAAATTCAGACTCCTTTCCTTTACCATGAGCAAATTAAAACCTCAACGCTTTCATTTTCTCATCTCTACAAAAAGAAATTTGGTTAAGGTTTAAGATACATAATGTGTTTATAACTATACCAGATACACTAAACACTAACGTTATTATTGTAGGAAAAAGGTTATTAAAGACATTGAAATGAGCCAAAGAAATTACTAAGTGTCTGTCTAGCATTCCCTTCCAGGTTATATTAACCTTTCATCGTCTTTGAGCTATTTTACTAAGTCGTAGAAAGTAGAAAACAATGTAAATTATTTCTGTCCACAAAAATGCAAATTAATTGTGTCTAGTAGAATCTAACTGATTTTTCCCTCATAGATAGATCTGTTTTACATCTATTTGTAAATTCATTCCAGCATTCTTTATTTTTCTATATAATGTGTGGTTCTTTTCATTTCCCTTTGAACCAACTGTAACATTTTAACTGCCTTCTTCATTAATTAATGAGGTAAATAAACTCTTTAAACACGTTCATTTTATATCTGTATGAGAGTCACGATTTTATATATACATATTTTTAATTACCTTTCAACACTATTATCATAGTGGGCTTTTTTCAAGAAGAATGGTTGTGAATCAGAATATTATGCCCACTTCTTTATATGTACAAAGATATTCTCACAAAGGCAACTGTGCAAAAAATACATGAACTATATAACACAAATACCTTCATTGTGAAAAGTGCTTGAAGAAATCAGCATACTTGAAGAAATCAGCATAAATCAACATTAAGAACTCTGCAACAACCAAGAATTGGAGTTAAACACTTAAATACCATAAATCTGTATCATGTAAATAATTATAGCTCTAGGTTACAAATACAAAGAAAAAAGGTTCTGAAATAACATACAATATTTTTAAAATAAATTTAACTACAATGATAAGTCTCTAAAACCCTTCCATGCCCAATCCTTTAGTAGACAGGAAATCTGATTTCATAATTACTTTGGACTGTAAGAAAAAGATTTCTCCTACATGCCTGAAAAACTTTCTACAAAAAAGGTACCATTAAGGAGAGGACAGACAGCCTACGTGCTTTGTTCTCACAAATATTCATGAGCAGAGAATTTTCCCTCTGGCAGCTCCTTTCTGCAGAACTTGCCCAAGAACAGACCTTCTTGTTGAGCCATAGCAATCATCCGCCTAAACTAAGGGGATCTAACAGGGTTTAGCTAATCTCTTATCTGTGTATGCTGAAAGATAATTGGCTTGATTCAGATTTGGCCGTTTTTATGAGAGCAGTAAGAAATGGTAAGGAATATCCACTATTTCCTCAAAATGTTTGGCAGGAAGAGGTTCTGAATAAAGTAGATTTAAAGTGGATTACACAAGACTTACAGAATGAATTAACCTGATTCTGACTCAGCAATGTCTGAGCACTTACAAATTCATAAATAAGCACACCACCCATGCCAACATTAATTTTTGAATGAAAGGTAAATAGCTCTAGGAGGACAGGGCCTTTGATCAGTATCTTGACAAATGAAGTATTGTAGTCTCCCGTTATCTGCAGGGGATACATTCCAAGACCACCCATGGATGCCTGAAATCATGACTAGTACTGAACCCTATATATACTATGTTTTTTCCCTATACATATATACAATAAAATTTAATTCACAAACTATGCATTATAAGAGATTTAAAACAATAATATAGCAGAACAATTATAACAATATACTGTAATAGTCCAGGCCCGGTAGCTCATACCTATAATCCAGCATTTTGGGAGGCCAAGGCAGGCAGATTACTTGAGGTCAGAAGTTCGACACTAGCCTGGCCAACATGGTGAAACCCTATCTGTACTAAAAATATAAAAATTAGCCAGGCATGGTGGGCACATGCCTATAATCCCAGCAACTCAGGAGGCTGAGATACAAGAAATCACTTGAACCCAGGAGGTGGACGTTTCAGTGAGCTGAGATTGTGCCACTGCACTCCAGCCTGGGTGACAAAGTAAGATTCTGTCTCAAAAAAGAAAATGTGTGTGTGTGTGTGTGTGTGTGTGTGTGTGTGTGTGTGTAATACTGTAATAAAAGTTCTGTGAATATGGTCCCTCTCTAGATATCTTATTGTACTATACTCACCTTTCTTGTATTGATGTGATATGATAAAATGCCTACATGATGAAATGAAGTCAGGAAACAGGACAGTATGAGATTTCATCATACTACTAGCACAGTGCTCAATTTAAAATTTATGAATTGTTTGTTTCTGGAATTTTCCATTTAATATTTTTGTACTGTGGTTGACCACAGGTAACTGAAACTGCAGAAGGCAAAACTACAGATAAGGTGGGAATACTGTAATTAGTATGACAGTGACTCACTAGCCCTGCTGTGGGAAAGTATGCTAAGAAACTACAAGGAATTCACATCATATAGGCCCATTTTTTTCCCACTTAAAAGAGAAAAAGATATACCGCACTTGAATATTTAATTCTTGAAATGAATTTATAAATATAATTCTGATTCATATTTCCATTTCTAAGAAACTTTAAGAATATATATCATTCTACCCAGAACATTCGCTTCTCAGAAAGAAATCAAGTCTTTCCCCAAAAGGGTCAAACGACTATTTTTCATGAAATCCAGTTAAATGCTAAGCAGATATTAAGGCTTCTAAAAAGTTTATATCCATCTAGACCAGAAGTTCCCAAACGTTGTCTTTAAAGGGTCAGATAGTGTTTTTGGCTTTGGAGATCATATGGTCTCTGTCATAATGTTAGAGGCACTTGAACCAGATCAACTCCATCTTGAATAGGGGCTGGGTAAAATGAGGCTGGGACTTGCTGGGCTGCAGTCCCAGGAAGTTAGGTATTCCTAGCCTCTAGATATTTACGGCTAAGGGAACAAATTGATAACATTTACTAAATTGATCTAGACTAAGGAAGGTCCTGATATACCAATATATTGAGAACAGAAGCATTCATAATTTTGCTTTAAAGATAATAATAGCAATTACTGCAAAATATAGTAATTAAGAAAATTAATCCTTTATCACAATCTGTATTAGTCCACTTTCACACTGCTGATAAAGACATGCCCAAAACTGGGCAATTTACAAAAGAAAAAGGTTTAATATCCTTACAGATCCACATGGCTGGGGAGGCCTCACAATCATGGCTGAAGGCAAGGAGGAGCAAGCCACATCTTATGTGGACGGTAGCAGTCAAAAAGAGAGCTTGTGCAGGGAAACTCCCATTTTCAAAACCATCAGATTTCACAGCTCACTATCACAAGAACGGCATGGGAAAGATCTGCCCTCATGATTCAATTACCTTCCACCATGTCTCTCCCACAACACATGGGAATTCAAGATGAGGTTTGAGTGAGGACACAGTCAAACCATATCACAAACCCTTGTAATAGAATACATCTCCCCATAATATAAACAAGCAGTGTACCTAGGGCGGGCGCATCCCTCCTCTTACTTTTGGGAATGCCCTGCTCTGCCTATGGAGTAGCCATTCTTCATTCCTTTACTTTTTTAATGAACTTGCTTTCACTTTACTCTATGGACTCACCTGGAATTCTTTCCTGCACGAGATCCAAGAACCCTCTCTTGGGGTCTGGATCAGGAACCCTTTCTGGTAACAATAACTATTCATAGTTGTGCAAAAGACTTAAGATATGCCAACAAATGGGCATGGCTGTGTGCCAATTAAAATTCATTTACAAAAGCAGGTAGAGAGAGAGAAATTTAACCCTGGGGCCATAGTTTGCTGACCTCTTTTTCTAGGCCTTTCTTCTAGAACTCACAGTTCATGCAAAACAAAGTGTGAGAAGAAAAGCAATAAATATTATATTCCCTATGTGTCCCCATTTTCAGAGCTCAGAGTTCTTGTGCTTTCCCCAAAACTGTTTCATAAATCATGCAATAGCCTCTCAAGCAAGCATAAGAGAAGCTCTCTGTCTCACTTGATAATATTCCGTCCAGTTCCTCTGAGTCAGTGAAGAAGTGAAGATGCAGAGGACGTTTTCAGAGAAGTCTTCCGTACGAAGTGACTCAATCATACTCACTTCAAAGAGAATTCTTGGCTCAAAGGCATTTTAACTTGAAGTGCCACTTCCTTCTCAAACGATATCAAGTACCAGGGTATCTTAGGCTGCCATCTTGTGGCAAATTGGAATATGGACAGGAAAATCACTGGACCAAGGCTGGAACAAGATGGAATGCCTGCTTTGTAACAGGCTCTTTGTAACAGGTTCTAGACACAGGGGCTCTACAGGGAGACAAGAAAGCCATAGTCCCTTGCCCTCGGGAGCTTACAACTGTTGGAGAAAAGATAAATATTAATCCAAAAAATCACATGAACATATGTAAAATTACAATTGTGAAAAAATGGTCTGAAGGAGTTGTCTATCATGCTTGAAAAGTGGATAACGGGGATTCGACCTAGGCAGGGAAGGTAGAGAAGACTTCCCTGAGGGTAAGACGATTCAAATGAGGTCTGAGGTGAGTAGGGATTTACCAGGTGAACAAGTGAGAGAAGATGGTTCCAGAGAGAGAAACAGAAACTAGAAAAACCATGTGGTGGAGAAAATCTAGGGGGGACTCTGGTATGAGATAAGGCCAGCAGGTAAAGAGGGGTCAGATGGTGCAGGGCCTCAGGAAGCATGAAAGGAGGTGATTTTCTTAATCTCATAATCAGAGTGAACCTAAAAAATTGTTTAAGCAAGGCACAGTGACAGAATCAGGTTTACATTTCAGAGAAGATCACACTCTGTATTAATCAGGATCCAATCAGGAAACAGAAACTATGCAGCAATTTGAACAGGGAAAATTTAACATCAAAGATTATTAGCTTCTTAATAGGAAATTGGAGTCATGAGGGATGGTCTGTGAGAAATAAAGAAAACTGGAGACAAGAGAAAGAATTACAAGCATAGCAGATATAAGGGATGGCAACTAACCAAGGAGGAGCCTCCTACTGAAATCTAGAGCTTGTTGGAAATGCCATGGCCGTGGCTTTCTGGACATGGAAATCTCAGTGGTAGAACTTACTGAAGATGCACCCTTGAGGGTACCAGCAAAAGCCATTCAAAAGGAGGCAATTCCCTGAAGGCACTTTACTATGAAACTGCCCAAGAGTAGTTCATGCCACAGGAAGCCTCTGGCCACTGGGTGCTGCTGGCCATGGTGCACTACAGGAGCTGGGCTCAAGATCCTGGTGCCTGAGAAGCTGCCCACAGGAGTTGGGCGATGGGGAATCTGTACACACTTCAGGAAGCTGCGGAGTGCCAGAGAGCCATACAGCCCAACTAGGAGTGAAAACTCCTTCCTCCTCCAGTGTCTCTGCAGTGCCCTCTGCTGACAAAGCTTAGCAACATGCCAGCTGGCAAAGGAAACCTATTTAAAGGACCCAGCCAGAGAAGGCAATGCAGAGTGAATTTGAAACTGAGGGGCCGTAAATTGATAACCAGCAAACATTGGCTTCCTACATGGAGAGCTTTCTAGAAGAACAGTAAAAGTGGATGCAAACAGACCATTTAGAAGGTGCTTAAGTAGCCCAAGAGAGGGAAGAAAAGGTGATAATAACCTATAGGTTCTGGAACAAATACATGAGTAAGCTCCCCATGGACTACGGGAAGGACACCAAAGAGCATGGCTTATGTCCCTGTGCTTACTGACCTTGGAGAAGAGCTGCCTCGGAAGGCCTGGTTAAGAGAGCAAGGAGAGTCAGCTGTCATACATGAGTCCTAAGACAAAAGACTGGCAGTATCATCTGTGTGGAGTCCACTCTTTGCATACAAACAGCAAAGGAGTAGTGTTGCTCCTGAGAGACAGACTTACCAGGCTTAACAAGAACATCAGTTGTAACAAAAGCCACGCCCAATCCATGCAAACACTATCACCAAAGCCAGGCCCACGAGAGCAGGCCTTTGGATCTAAAAAATTACTAGACAACAGCGAACATGTCTTGTAATAAGGTCTTTTGGCTAACAGCCAGCAATCCTGGCCTTTTGGGGCTTCCTACAGGCCTTCAGCCTACCTGCTATCTCAAGAAAATGGGGGGGGAGGGTCCAGGAGAGGAGGTGAAGTGTCACAGCATGTCTCTGAGTCATCTCTCATGTCTCCAAAACATTAAATCGCCAGGTGGAAGAACGTGAGTACCCACTGAGAAGCCAGGGTTGATGTAAATTTATCAACAACTATAATTTACTACTTAAACACAAAAATAAGCATTCAAAATTGCTTCCTTTAGGCAGTGGAACTATGGATAGAGAGAGAAGTAGGGCAAGTGACTATTGCTTTTTAAATAAACCATTCAGTGTGGTTTGATTTTTTTTTTTCTTTTTTTGAGACAAAGTTTCACCCTTGTTGCCAAGGCTGGAGTGCAATGGCATGATCTTGGCTTACAGCAACCTCTGCCTCCCAGGTTCAGGCGATTCTCCTGCCTCAGTCTCTGGAGTAGCTGGGATTACAGGCATGCCCCACCATACCCAGCTAATTTTTTAAGTATTTTTAGTAGAGATGGGGTTTCTCCATGTTGGTCAAGCTTGTCTCAATCTCTTGACCTCATGATCCACCTGCCTCGGCCTCCCAAAGTGCTGGGATTACAGGCGGAAGCCACTGCATCCCGCCAGATTGATTTTTTTTCATGACTTCACTGAAGGTGGAGAGGAGTTTTCAATTGGATAGAGAAAGTTATGTGATTTTGACATTGGACTGGAATTTTAATAACTCAAATAAGATTACTCTTGGATCTAAAAGTAAGAAGACTTTTTATTATCTGAGAGTGACCAAAGAAGTTATAGGATATGCCTGAGATGGTCAGTGGGAAATAAGTTTCCCTCTGCTGGTACCCCTCTAAATTCAGCTCTCTCAAAATAATGGCACACATAGGAAGTGTGCTGAGAAAGAATGGCTTAGAATTGAGCTCTGCTGGTTGGTGGAACCAGGATTTCGACAAATCTGAATATAGGGATAGTTGTCCTTTCTGAGAATTGAGTAAGCTCTTTTGTTCCATGAAAGCGTTGTTTGCTTGTAGATTGGTTTGCATAATGCTGCAGTACCAAACTAACATTCTTCTCATTTTGGAAGTGTGAATCCATATCTCAAAATCAATAGTGAAACAGACCATCCTGGTGAATTTGCAAAGCAGGACTTGGCTAAAACCTTGAATACATCATCTGCCCATAAAGAAGATGTAAGAGGTCAAAGAGTAGAGATGAGAAGAGAGGTCAGGTGAGGATCCTTTGAAGAGATCTGCTGAACCCCCAACCAAAGGAGGTGGTGAGAGGCCTGCCTCTAACCTCAAGCTTACCAAAGAGGGCTTCCGAGGGACCACTGAAGGAGCTTTCGGTCCAAGGGATGCAGTGCGCTGCTGTTTGATTCTATCCAAGAAATCTGGAGAACAACGGTGCCTCTCAGGTGTGGCAAATTCTCAAGGATTTTTTTTTTTTTTTTCTTGTGGAGCCATTTCAAAGTTTCCTCAAGCAATGCCTTTCCTCCAGCGGACTCCTGACAACAACCCCCTCAACTTATGCATCTGACAATGAAGCTCTAGCCCGCTTCTGCTGGGCGCTCACCTGCGAGAGGAAGCATCTTAAGAATTTTTTCTTCCAAGTGGCCAGCTCCCTACCACTGACCCGCTTGGCTCAGGAAAAACTCACTCATCATTGCCCTTTTGCCATATGGACAATTTGTTCCTAAGTCTAATTCAACCAACGAGTTAGAAACTGCAAAGCTTTAACAGCTCGGTCGCCAGCCATAAATAACACAGTGCCAGGAGAGAATAATTTTTCAACTATAAGGAGACCAAGACAAGGGAACAATTTACATTTCTTGTTTGCGTGAGTGGGGTTGCAAAAATAGCCCATCAGATATACACAACTATATTTTAACAAATTTCCTATTGGTAGACAACTAGATTGCGACCAATATTTTACTAACAGGAATTCCTGCAAAACAAACCGGACTCCAGCCAGCCGCTGAACCTGGATGCTGACCGACACAGGGAGAGAACGCCCGCCCCGCCGCCCTCGGCGCCTGCGCCGTGGAGCCGGCTCGGCAGCTTTCCGCGGCGCGCATGCGTTACGCCATTAGCGCTTTTCACGTGGCTCTTCCCCAGTCCCGCGCGCCTCCCGCGGGAGATGCAAAATTCCCTCTTCCTTGCCTGCGGAGCCGGTTTCCCGAGGGTGAGCGGTGGCTTCCGGAACCACCCAGCCCCGCCGGAAGCTTACGCTCCCCCGCCTGCCTGGGGACTGGGCGAGGCTCCGGGGAAAGAGCCGAGGCCCCGCCTCCGCAGCTCCACCTGCTCCGGCCCAGGTGCGTGGTATTCGAGTGTAGATTTGTTGTGAGGGTTAAAGTACCTAAAGTTCCTTGCCTTAAAAAGCATAATAAATTGTGGCTGTTGTTACCTGCTTCTGTGACTTCCTGTGCCTGAGATTTGGTTCTTCCTCTCCAGGATTAATTTTCTTTGCTCAGTCATCTTCCACCTGCTCAAGAATTTTTAACCAGTTGCCACACCTGAGGCCTTCACTTTATCCCTTCTTGGCTGGGCCTTCTCCTTCAGCCCATCTCCCCAGTCATTTATAAATACCCTCCTGTTCTCTGTGTTCCTTCCTCTCCTATTCCTCTTCCCCATCATGAGAGTTATCAAAGGTTATCACATTTGTCTCCTCCCATCCCATCTACCCAACTCATTGGAATCTGGCTGCTTCTACCCACTCACTCAAACTGGCTGCCGGCCAGGTCCTCAGCGACCTTGTCATGCAACTCAATGAGCAGTTTTCCACGCTGCTCTCTCTGCAGCTCCTGACACATCTATCTGAAATTGCTGCAAATCCCTCTGTCATCCTCAACGCTCACACTCCTGGTTTTCCAGCCTCCCTGATCACTCTATTTGCCGCGAGTGTGTCTTTCTTGCCATGCTCGTTTCCGTTGGCTCCCTGGACACGTGCTTCCTGTTCTTTTCACACCCCACACTTTTATGGGGTGAAGATCTCTTTAATATCATGGTTTTTGCTGTCCTCATGATTCCCAAATCTGTACCTCCAGCCTAGATCTTTCTTCTGAGCTTCAAACTCTGGGCTATCCCACAGCCACCTTAGACTTAGCACCCCTGAAACGTATCTTTTCTAGCAAATCTGCTTCAACTTCTGTATGCTTTCTTCTTTGTCCCTTTTCTCACTGGACAGCCTCATGTGCTGTCTCAAGCCAGAAACCCAGGAGCAACCTTAAACTCCTCCCTCTCCATCATGACCAGTTGTGGGTCAGGTACCCTAAGAAACAGACTTGGAGACTTTGTAGGTGGTTTAATTGAGTGACACACTCATGAACAGTATCTGTGAGGGCTGAAGGACCCAGGACAGAGATGGGAGTTAAACGGTAAGGTTTAAACCGGGGCCTCATTCAATCCTATGGGAAGCTCTGGACCCAGGAAGGTCCTTCAGAGTTGTTCCATGCTGAAGCCAGGAGTCACACACATACTCCCCAGTCAACCTGTCACTCAGTGTGGGCTGCTTTCGGGAAGGGGCATGACCCTGGGTGAGGTGGCTGTCTCTGCTGAGGGCAATTCCTGGAGACAGGCTTGGGTTGAGAGCCATCAGGCATCAAAACTCCCAGCATCTGGAGGGATGAGTGCCAAGTCTTAGAGGGAATCCAAGTGTCACAGCATAGAACCCACTACACCCCTCATACTCATCACCAAGTGTTTTACCTATTTCTACATTTTAATTTTCAAATAAAATCCCTCCCTTTTCAGACCACTCTATCTGAGGCACTGTGGCAGGGACAGAGCAATGGGCTGAGGAGACACAGTGCCGGCGCTCAAGATGCTTACAATCTAGCTGAGTGAATAACCACCTATACATATATTTTTAAACTGCAATAAGTGTTCTTACTGTATAACAGGGGAGGCTGTCCCTGTCAGGGAGTGACATAGGAGCATGGAAAGGTTCCCTGAATAAGTATCATTTTCAATGGAATCCTAAAGATGAACAGCAGTTAACTAAGTGTGTGCTTACTTGGGTGGGAGGGGAGTGGGAAAGGTGTAGACAGGCAATCAGAACTGCCTATGCACGGGTCCCGAGGCAGGAGGGGCAGGGCGTTCGAGGACCTGAGAGGCCAGTGTCTCTGGAATGCAGAAACTGAGGAGGAAGAATAAAAGATGAGGATAAACAGGCATGCAGGAGCCAGATCCTGCAGAGCTCATATTTGAGCCTTTTTTTCCTAAAAGTTATGAAAGCCACTGGATGGTTTTAATCTCTATGTAGTACAAATGCTATGTCTTAGTTAAGCAGAATATTCAACTGCCTACATTCAAAGTAGATAAAATGGATCATATACATCTGCAAAATGGTTTCAAACTAAATTCTGTTAATGTAAAATGCCAGGGGCAAAAAAAAATGTAATGCAGATATCATTATTACAATAGCCTGCTTCTCTGTCTCTAGAGACTACTTGTAGTCCCTCTAAACAATAACACCTAGCTATTTTTTATCACTTACTAAATACTAAGTGTGCTAAGTGTGTTCCATAAAATATCTGGCTTAATATAACACCTTTAGATGGTACTATTTAGAAACTGGGTTCAGATAGTATAATTTGCCCAAGTTCTCACAGTCAGTAAATGGCAGGCACAAAGACAATTGTCCAATTATAAAGCTGAAGTTCTTGATTGCCACACTGAAGTACCCCACCTAAGCTTTGGGAAACACTCAACTTCACGACTTTCAGTATCTCCACGCTGCCCTGAACTTCCTTCCACCATGCCCTACGCAGTAGACTCCGTTTGTAAATCAATGCCAACCTGATGCCAGCCCAGGTTTGGAATACTCATGCCCTTAAACACCATACAATGAACCACAGCTACCTTTTGAGGGCCACCACTAGAACCAGGGCACTTTCTCCTGGCTGATCCCACCTGACACTTTTTCTCCTCCTTACCAACCCAAGATTTTGATGCTCTAATCTCTGGCAGCTGAACCCACCAGTTCTAACTAATATATGCTAACTAATATATGCTAAAGAAATGCAAATTTTCCTGAATATGAGCCAAAGAAAAACAAAGAGGCAAATCCACTATACTAGTCTACTAATCATGCAGATGGTGATTTTTCCCTGTTAAATCTCTCCCTCTATTCTTAATCAAGAGCGGATAGTTTCCAAACTGCCTGTGCATAAACAATTAGGAAAATATCCACTAGATGTCAGCCTTGAGCTGCAATGGGGCTTCGGGAGTGCACAAGGAGTGGAAAACTCTGGAGTTTGGGTGATTTCTTTTGCATTGTGAACTAAGGCAGGAACTGTAGTTAGCTTTTTGTTCCTATGGGTCCCCTTCTCATTCAGAGTAAAACCCAAAGTCCTTAGAACAGCCTGTGACACCCCACTGCGCCCACTCTTAAAGCCTCACCCACTTGAATCACACTGTCTCCTGAACACAACTAAAACTTTTCCTAGAAACACCTGTATGGTTGACTATCAGATTCAAAACATTCTGGTCACCTTACCAGAGGCCTTCCCAGACACCCTTTCTAAAACAGCGCCAGCCTGCACACCCCCATTCATAATGCCCTGCCCCCTTACCTGACTTCTTTTTCTTAAAAGCATTTATCACCAGCTAACATACTATATTTACTTAGTTACTAGTCTTTCTCTGGAATCTCTGAAAGCAAAAACTCTGTTCACTGCTTTACTCCCAAGAGTCTAGAACAGTGCCAGGCTTACATTAGGCACTCAAAAAATACTCATCAAATAAATGATCTTAATTCAAAGATATTCAGAGAAGAGGCCATAGTTCAAAGAGGCATTTGTTTTCATTCAATAGATAATTATTAAATACCTATTATCTTATTAATGAGAAACACAGTAAGTCCTTTGCACTTAAAGAATCTTGGGGAGAATGCATGCACAATTTTGAAAGCCTTTACAAAGACAGAGATATATGGGCCAGGTGTGGAGGTTCATGATTGTAATCCCTGCACTTCAGGAGGCCAAGGAGGGAGGATTGCTTGAGCTCAGGAGTGTGAGATCAGCCTGGGCAACATAGTGGACCTCATCTCTATTAAAAATAAAGAAAAAAATAGCCAAGCATTGTGGCACGTGCCTATGGTCCCAGCTACTTGGGAGGCTGAGGTGGATCATTTGAGCCTAGGAGATGGAGGCTGTAATGAGCTATGATTGCGCCGCTGCACTCCATCCTGGGCAACAGAGCAAGCCCCACCTCAAAAAAAAAAAAAAGGTTGGGAGAGAGGTGAATGTAACAGTTATGGCTGCCCACTATGAAAAACTGTGAAACAGCAGAAACATGATGCGTGCAGCATCTCTCTAGGCATTGCATTGACTACCCTGCCTCCAAACGAAAGATTGTTCGTTCAGCTCTTAAAAACTCCAGAGGACGATGTTTCTGGGGTAGAAGCCTTTCTTTGTGATTAACCAGATTCCCTTTTCCTGCATTAAACGCGTTTTCTTTTGCTTTGTCCTCAATGACAACAAAGACATTGGGTTACCATTCTCCTGATTCCTCCTCATGCACAATTTACAGTGTTCTTGCCTTTGATCTTTAATTCACAGTTGAGAATTGTTTTTTGCCAAAACTCATAATTAAGTTTCATGATTGCCATATCCATTTACCCCATTCCTATACCTCATGCCCTTGGAAAAATGTAATAATCCTCATCCTTTCTACAAAATATTTTGAGACAAAGTCAGGAAAAATAATCCACCATATGCACATGGCTTGGTCTCATCAAGCCGTAGGAGTAAATCACAGGCTGCCTTGGACCGGGCCCAATGCAGGCTTCTCCAGCTCCTCTACCTTGAGAGGAGCTGGTACTCTGGAGAACAAAGAGGGTGGGAAGATGCTTAAGCAGATTATCACTGGATACAATGATTTTCTTAAAAAAAATAATATAGGTGACTAACTAGCAAATCTTAAGTGATTTTGCCCTCCAAAATGGTTTGTCTGAAATGTTGATTTCTTTTAACCTAAGATGCATGAGTTTCAAGTAGAGAATATTTCGGTACATTTTCCTAATAAATCTACAACCTATGATTTATTGAGATATTTTCTCTCCTGTTAAAGAAAATATAGTCCTGTTTCTTGGCAGCTGACAGCACATGAATGCTTCCCTCTGAAATCTTCTCTATTGCTTTCAACTAGAATGGAACACATCCCATGCATAATTCTGTTTATTTATTTTCCTTTTGGAAACTGTCCGAATAAATGTGGCCACTTGAAAGGTGCTAATACAATTAAAGTAATACACTCATTTCAATAGATTTTTTTTTTACCCTAAAACAACATATTTACATAACTAGTTTGCTGAGAATTTAAAGCCTGTTCAGATAAAAAGCCTAATTACACCCTAAGTTATGAATATTGGCCCATGACATTATTAGGTGACCTTAGCTGCTTTACAATTTAGGCTGTAAGCAAACTTCAGCCAGGAGTAACACCTTAATGCATTCTCAGTAACAAACTGAGCCAAACTCTTCAGACTGAAGTGCTTATTGTAATTCTAATTTCAGCTTAGAACAATATGTAATGTTCTTCTTTTTTTTTTTGGAGACAGAGTCTCACTCTTGCCAGGCTGGAGTGCAGTGGCACAATCTCAGTCTCCAACTCACTACAGTCTCCAACTCCCTGTTCAAACGATTCTCCTGCCTCGGTCTCCTGAGTAGCTGGGATTACAGGCGCGCACCATCACGCCTGACTAATTTTTGTGTTTTTAGTAGACACAGGGTTTCACCCGTTAGCCAGGATGGTTAGCCAGGATGGTCTCGATCTCCTGACCTCATGATCTGCCCACCTCGGCCTCCCAAAGTGCTGGGATTACAGGTGTGAGCCTCTGCCACCCAGCCTACTGTTCCTTTTAAAGTGATTCTATCAGGCGGCTAGAAACCAGAATGAGAATAGAGACTGCCCTTTCAAAGGTAATGACAGTCATAGACTGATCAGCAGAATATAATTTTTGAAATAAGAGAACAATTGTTCAGAAGAATATCTTATTTTAGAAATTTGGCCAATGAAAGATCTTCATCCACTCCTTTCAAACTACATGATACAATTGCACTTACCTATACTTTAACAAATGTGTTATCCAGCCTTCGTCTCTGGGCTGGGATCTGTAATATCCAACTTGCCTACCTTCCACGTGGTCCTCACTTGGTCCCCGCTGAAGATACACATACCTCAATTCAGTGTATCCACAACAGGCCTCAGAAGCAGTACAGGTTGAGTGTCCTGTAACTGAATACTTGGGACCAAGTATTTGAGAGAAGTTTTTCAGATTTTACAATATTTGCATTATACAGGTTGAGCATTTCCTTAAAGTGTCTTATCAGCACTCAGAAAGTTTTGAATTTAGGAGCATTTCGGGTTTCAGAATTTTGGATTAGGGATGCTAGCCAGGGAGCAGCTAGGTTCACTGGGCTCTGTTTTAACTTGTATATGAGGCCTCAGAAGAGCAAAACGAGGCTGTGGCTTCAAACTGGACCCTATGTTCTGACCCAGAGGCCCTGGCTTCTCTGCCTCCCCTCTTTTTGCTACCTGCTCACTTGAGTTGGAGGTGATCACAGAGGGAAGGCACTCCATCCCCACTGCTCTTCCTGGCTGAGGATGTCAGCAGGCCTGCAGTTTTCACCACTAGCTGAGAAAATGGACTCCACTCCTGCTCAGCAAACCTTGCTCACCTACCACAATACCAGAGCATGCAGGTCCCAGGGAGACAGGAGGGCCTAAGCCACGTTCGCCAGCCGAATTTACTAAATGCCCTACTTTGGGGGGATTTATGGAACACAAGCTCAGCCTATAATAAAGGTGACACTTTGTTCTCCACTTGCTGACAATCCTTGTATGAACTCTCCATGAACCACTAAATTGGAGGGGAAGAAGAATGGGTTGCATCAAACCCACCTTGAACCCCTGATACATTTTTTATGCCATGACTCAGATCTAATGTGACAGACACAAAGGGATTCAATTTGCAAACAAGTACCCACAATGAGATCGAGACTCTTGCTGCCACCACGGCAGCTGACTGGAGAAGCTACATGAACCTGGGCAATTGGCCCTGGCCTATGCAGCTGGTCACAACAACTGTTACTGTGATGTCAGATGGAATAAAGCACAGCTTTGTCTGGAATCCTCAGGTGCCCAATGACAAATGAGATTAGAAAATAACAATCCATTCTTTGTTTCTTTTTATTTCTTTTTTTTTTTTTTTTTTTTTCTGAGACGGAGTTTCGCTCTTGTTACCCAGGCTGGAGTGCAATGGCGCGATCTCGGCTCACCGCAACCTCCGCCTCCTGGGTTCAGGCAATTCTCCTGCCTCAGCCTCCTTAGTAGCTGGGATTACAGGCACGTGCCACCATGCCCAGCTAATTTTTTGTATTTTTTTAGTAGAGACGGGGTTTCACCATGTTGATCAGTATGGTCTCGATCTGTTGACCTCGTGATCCACCCGCCTCGGCCTCCCAAAGTGCTGGGATTACAGGCTTGAGCCACCGCGCCCAGGCTTTATTTCTTATACTTAAGTTCTGGGGTACATGTGCCTAACATGCAGGTTTGTTACATAGGTATACACATGCCATGGTGGTTTGCTGTATCTATCACTCCGTCATCTACATTATGTATTTCTCCTAATGCTATCCCTCCCCAATATCCCCACCCCCTGCTACCCCTCCCCTAGCCCCCAATCCCCTCGACAGGCCCCAGTATGTGATGTTCCCCTCCCTGTGTCCATGTATTCTCATTGTTCAACACCCACTTATGAATGAGAACATGCAGTTTTCTGTTCTTGTGAAAACGACAATTCATTCTAAGACTCAGAAGTGGCTTTTCTTTGGACCACAGAATCAGCAAATAGAAATCTGGCCTGGAGCAAAGACGACACAGATGGGAAATGGACTTAGATCTGCAAGGCAGTTCTGCTTCCCAAGGACTTTGGCATCTTGGTGGAGAGGGAAAGGCACCTGCTAGAACCAGGAAAGGGTTCCCTCAAAGGAGGCTTCTTCACGAATAGGTGAGAGCCACAATGGCTAGACTGGGCAGACCTCTAGTGGGGAAGCTTCTGGAGAATGGGCATAGTTCCCTTTCATTAATCAGCCACATTGAGGGATGAGTAATGAAGGCTGTCAGAGAAGAGACAGAGAAGCACCCCAAGAGAGCTGTCTTAGAACACTCTTGTATTTCCTGTCCCAGTGACTGGCACCACTTGTGACTTGCCCAACTCAGAAACCTGGCAGTCATTTGTTCCCATCACAACCCACAGCCAAGTTGACCCTCAATAGCTCAGTTACTGCTTTAGTTTGGGTACTCCTCTCACCTGGAAAAATTCAAGGGCCCTACCAACTGGTCCATCTGCCTCTGGTCTGTAGAATATCCTTTAAAATCTCTCAGTGGCTCTCTATGGCCTTTGACAAAAATCTCAGAACGCCCTCATTCAGTATCTCTAGCAGCATCTTGCCTTAAATTCTGTTACTCAGTTGACTCAAATGGCCTTCAAATGCCAACTTAAGCAATGCTTTCTCTAGTTTTCTGACAGCCTTTCCCCAGATTGTGAGATATTTTCCCTCTACGTTCCCCTATCATACTTTCTTCAATCTGAGCATGATGAATCTATCTCCTCCACCAAGGGAAAAGTTCCTTAAGCACTGGGACCACAACTTTCATCTCTGGATTCATAATGCAGACGGCTAGCACATGGGGGGAGGATCTCCAAGTGCTGGCAACCCAAAGATGAGTAAAATGAGTCCCTGACCTTAAGAAGCACAGTCTAGTCTAGAAGAGAGTTACATAAATAAACTGCAATATAGTGCAAGTGCTAGGGCAGATGCAAATCTAAACAGCTTCCATCTCCACCGTTCCATCATCTGATACATAGCACTAGTCACACTGCTGAATGTTTGCTTGTCTTCCAGAACAATGAGCCTGAGATATGGGGTAGGAAGAGGTGAGGAAGTAGGAACCTGTATTCATCTTTGAATCCTCAGTGCCTCACATAGAATCTGGCGCACACACACACACACACACACACACACATATATATATGTATGTGTGTGTGTGTGTATATATATATATATATATAGAGAGAGAGAGAGAGAGAGAGAGAGAGAGAGTAATTAATCATGCCCTTCCTCAGGGATGAAGGGACCAGGGAAAGCTAAAATTAGGAAACTGACATTCTCAGTGACCTTGAAAGGCATCTCTCAGAATGAAAGGGAAAAGCAGCGCTCCAAGACATACAGCATGGGCAAAGGCATCAAGTGGCAGAGCATTTGGGGAGGGCCTTTTGACAAAAGCAATTGATTCTAGGAAGATGCCCAAAGTAAATTCGAAGTGTGAGGACATTCTGCCACTCCAGTCTACCCTCTCAGGGATCCTTGGATGTCCTAAGAGATGCACAGTGAGTTGTGGTTACCCTAGATCTCCTAGTCACTGCTTATGAAATACACTGACAGATCCTGACCTAGGAAGGACAACTATAAATCCTGAGACAACATAACTCAGAGGTGGCCACCAGAACAACACACAAAATTTAGCATGAAGTTGTTTTTTTTTTTGTTTGTTTGTTTGTTTTTTTTAATTCACTACAGACCAGGGAATAGCATGCCCCAAATTCAAATAGAATTGAGGGTGAGACCATAATGGTCACTCTGCCTATTTGGGGATCATGATCTATAATTTTCTTAGCAGGGTTCAATAAAAGAAGCTAGAGTAAATATGTCTCAGAAGAAAAATGAGCCCAGTGATTTCATGTAATAGAACTGCACAGTTAACAATGGTTCTGTGGAATATTTTACATAACATGATCCATGCCTTTTAGCTGATGGAATCACAATGAACTATCGGTCTTGGTCTAAACCAAACCCTTTAATGTGCATAGAAGGCAAAGAATGAAATAGAAATGTTTTGTATTTTTATTTTGATTTGTATTTTTAGTTTATGGAAGCTTGAGGGCACACACACACGCACACACACACACAACAAGTATACTTTCAGCAAGCTGAATTTACTTTTTTTTTTTTTTTTTTTTTTTTTTGAGAAGGAGTCTCACTCTGTTGCCCAGACTGGAGCACAATGGCGTGATCTCGGCTCACTACAACCTCCACTCCCCAGGTTCAAGCAATTCTCCTGCCTCAGCTTCCCAAGTAGCTGGAATTACAGGCGCCCGCCAGCACGCCCAGCTAATTTTTGTCTTTTTAGTAGAGACAGGATTTCACCATGTTGGCCAGGCTGGTCTTGAACTCTTGACCTCAAGTGATCTGCCTGACTTGGCCTCCCAAAGTGCTGGGATTACAGGTATGAACTACCATGCCTGGCCTTGAATTTTCATGTATTTTGTTGTTTGCCCTGCTTCTCTAACCCATAAGCTAGAATCAGGCTATCACCCACTCAGAGGAAGGACGTGGATCATCAAGTTCAGAAGACAGACTTGCACCCCCTCCCCTATCCTGTCTATTCTGCAGAAGATCTTGAGTAGTTCCATGCCCCCTGGTGTCTATAGATGCTGCACTGTTCTGTCTCAGAGCAAGCAATATTGCTAATGGTTTCATTTGAATACATTGTTTAAAATCTGGTATGTAAAATTTCTAAAATACAGATGAGTAAGTAAAATAATCTGTCCCTGTTATCTAAAACTTTTAAAATAGGAACACTAACTAGAATATTTCTTATCTCAAATGAGATGTCTGATTTTGCAGCCCATTATTTTATATCAAGAAAATTAAGTTAAAGGGATAATAAATTATGAATGAAGAATTTCAGAATGTCCCAAATGTGGGAAGAAATGAAGAGAGACAGAAGCAATATGGAGGAGGGAAAATTATAGTACCAAGAGAGCAGTACAAGGTTACCGTAAACCTCCAGGGACATGAAACTGCTTAGTGTTTTGGGGTTGGACAAAGTCTACCATGATGAAGAGCTGACCAGGTTGTAACTCCTTCCTCATCAAAATTCAAATATAGCTATATGTGAAATGTTCCATAAAATGTCAAGTCTGGTTATATAATGAGTCAGTAAGCAAACTGACTACAAAAATTCCATGAGAGTAATATTTGCAGAAAAATATTTCCAGCCAACTGATATTTATTCTGCATAGGGGTAGAAAAAAGAAAAAGCTTGTAACTTCTTTACATTCACTATTTGCATTATTAGTAAAAATATTTATAGGACACTAAGATCAAACGTTGTAATAATGTTTTCTTAAATTCAAATTTATTATGGCTCCTAAGAAAATATGTGATTAGGCATCTAAGAGCTTTCCAAAATGTTATAAAGACATTTTAAAATTATTCATTTGAAAGTGTTATCCAATGCTGTATACACTTTAATTTTCAATATGAAAAGGTAACAAGATTAACAATTTATGATTTTATGTATTCATGCAGGTTGAAGAGGAAATGATGCTGAATCAGACTCCCAAAACCCAAACATCTGGGTAACAGAGTCAAACATTTTAAAGCCAATTTATGTATGCCTGTGTGTAGATGTGTACACTTATTCCAACTACCATAGGATTACCCAAAAACTGATCTGAAAGTGAGAAAAAAAAGTGGGACAGCTGATTGTTGTCCCAACTCTTAAAATTCAACAATTCCATCATTTCTTCTCTATTACAACACCATGCTACATGCTACATTGAAAATCCTACAAGCACAGAACCAGTATGACCATTTCTTTCTTTCCTTTTTTTGTTTTTAAGACAGAGTACTGCTCTGTCACCCAGGCTTGAATGCAGTGGCACAATCTTGGCTCACTGCAACCTCCACCTCCTGGGTACAAGCGATTCTCCTGTCTCAGCCTCCGGAGTAGCTGGGACAGGCACATGCCACCACACCCAGCTAATTTTTCTATTTTTAGTAGAGTCGGGGTTTTACCATGTTGGTCAGGTTGGTCTTGGACTTCTGACCTCAAGTGGTTCACCCGCCTCAGCCTCCCAAAGGGCTGGGATTGCTTGCATGAGCCACTGTGCCCGGCCCATTTCTTTCTTTCTGTAGCAACAATAGACATTGTTCTAATTTCTGGATTCAACAAGCTGAAGCTAACAGATAAGGGGAATCTGGGTTCCTCCCAAAGCAGCTATGATTAACTCCTATGAACATTGTTTTGGACAGTTGGGCCCTGAAGGGCACACTCAGAAAAACAAGAATATTTGAGGTCATTTCCAAACCCAATGCATCAGGGCCAACTTTAGAAAGGCCCACTTGACAACACAGCCAATTTTACGCCTCATACTGCTCAAACAAATGCAGTGCTACAGTCCACCAAAGATCTTAATTGAAAGGAAATTAGAAAGGACTTAGCCAGGGAACACTTTGAGACCCAACTAAAACCCAAGGTTTAGTTTTAGTCTGATGAAAAAGTGGTCGCCCAAACAGTTATTTATTTTTCACTCTTGAATCTGTGAAAAGTCTTCTGAAAACCAACTTTAGTTTCTGTCCAACCTAGGACCTCATCGACTGGTGCTCAGGGCTTTTTCAGAGGGTGTAATTCTTTCGATTCTGTTTTTGAGGAACTGGCGAGGCTTGTTTTCTCCGGGTGTGCTTCTTATTCCCCAGAATGTGTACCATTTCCTTTGATCTTCACAATAGTCCTCTGAGGCGGACAGCACAGCCAACCCTCTCCATTTTTACTGATGCGAATAAATAGATTACTTGCCAAGGGTTTTCTTGTAAGTAAAGCTGTGATACTAGAGCCAGATGTTCAAGTCCAGAACTTCAATTATTTAATGTGAAAGCATCAAAAAAGGGTGTGACTGCTAATTTACTAACAAATCTGTTGATCTGAACATTTGGATGATATAACCCACATGTAAGTTATTCCCCTTTGAGGCTGGCCACAATATTAATCCTAACCAGTATTTAGAGTTCACTTGCAAATGATGGCCACAAAGTTGCCCTTACCAAACATGTAACTGGCCCGCCCTAGGAAACTGTTTCTGGTGGACAAGAGAAAAGAACTAAAAAATCCACAGCTGCCATAAGAAAGAGTGACCTAAGAGAAAAGGCTGCAGGAATCACATAACCTTGGGGTGGGGCGGTGGGGGGCTGTGCGGTGGGGGGGAAGAATTCCCAAGGAAGTTACAAGGAAATGTATATAATATTTATACTACCCTCAAGATTTTAAATATAAGAAAAAAAACCATTTATGTTTTCCTACATGGCACAGAAATATAGATGACTACACACTATTCAAACTAAAACTGCATGATTAGGATATTCATATTTAGGATTATACTTAAGTCCTCTTTATGATGACTGCTTTAAATCTAACAAAAGAGATTCATCATCCTCTACTTTCACCTGAGGTTTAAAAGTAACTTTTAAAGGCTCAGGGGTGGGGATTTCCCTTCCTTCATGGGCAGGATACACCGGCCTAGCTGCCTCATGTTCTGGTTCACTGAGCTCATCAGAGTAGAGCTCACTGATGGGACCCACGGATTCGCTCCTGGCAATGATGTCCACGCCCATCTCCCTGGCACATTCCTCACCTTCTGCCACTGTTCGGTCCTTACCTTTCCTGAGGCTACGCATCTTAAAAGCTTCCTTGGAGGGAGCTGCATTAGAAATAGATTTCTTAAACCTCTCCCCTGACTGTCTCAGCCTCTCCCCTGACTGTCTCAGCCTCTCTCCTGACTGCCTTAGCCTCTCTCTCCTCTCCGGGGTCACTATTCTAGTTCTAATTCTGTTCACTTTCTTGTCAAAATTCAGCCGTGTCTTCTGCATGTTTTCTTTGGAAAATGCCTTCCTGATATTATCAATGTGCTCCTTGCCTGACTTCCTAAGCCTGGCAGATCTGCTTTCTTCAACATAATATTCTTCATCCGAGGACAGGTCTACTGGGGGATCAAAGATATCATCAACATCCTCTTCCTGATTCTCAGTGAGGTTTCTGTCTTTAACAACAGACAGAGACGTCGGACACCGAAACTTCTCCTGAAGAAGAGAGAAAAACAAAGCATATTAGTCCTTCCTTTGCACTAGAGGTCAGGTCTTCTACCTTCTGGCCATGCCTTGTAAATCGCTGCCATGGGCTGTTTATCCTCTGCCCACTCCTTAAATGTTAGCATTTCTTAGGGTTTATCTTACCTTGGCCCTTTCTTCTTCATCTCCCAGGCTCACCCTGAGCAACCTTATCCACTCCATTTTTCAGATCGAATTGTAAGCAAACTCACATGTATTTTATCTTTACTTCCCCGTCACCTAAGATGAATACGCATGTGTGAATGATAGGCAGACTGCTCCACGGTTTGAGAGATAACACAGTCACCTCAAACTTAGCAAGTCCAAAAATCAAGGCCCATTCACCATCCTCTCCAGTTCTACTTCTTTCCCTGTACCTCTCAGCACTAACACCCATCCAGGTGCCAAATAACATAGAAACTCCTGAATCATCATCCCACATATTTCCTCTCCCTCTCATTCCATATCCAACTGGTCACCAAGCTTTGTCCATAATACTGCCTAACAACTCATCTGTTCCTCCTCCTTCCTCTTTCCCTCTCCCAATGTTTGGATTGTGGCCCTTGTCATCTCAGTCCTGAACTTTTATAATGTCTCCTCATTGATCCTTCTACCTCCAGAACATCACCTAAGTACTGTCTGAGAAATATTACTAAAGCATGGCTTTGATCACATCTTTTCTCTGCTTTAAACTTTGGAAAGCTCACCAATACTCAAAGAAGAAAGTTCAAATTCTTCTGTATGATTAGAAGGCTCCTCAGCTTTAGCTAAACCCGCTTTCCCACTCTTCCAGCCCAGAAACATGCAATCCCTCTCAATTCCTCAAGCACAAGGTGTTTTCATCCCTCTATGCCTATGTATAATTGATTTCTGGTATCTTCCTTTTTTCGTAATGACGGGGTCTCACTATGTTGCTCAGGCTGGACTGGAACTCCTAGACTCAAGGAATCCTCCTGCTTCAGTCTCCCAAGTAGCTGGGACTACAGGTACATGTTACCATGCCCAGAAGTTTCTGATATCTCAAGTGCCGCTTTACCTCTTTTTGGCTTTATAAATAAAATCTTTCTTCAAGAATCAATTCAAACGTCCCCAACTTCCCCACATGGCTAACTCTATCTCAAATTTACACATACATACCTCTGTTTATAACATTTATCACAGTTTGAATTGGAGCTTTACTCAAAAATATGTGTCTCCTGGAGACCTCCAGATTCCTTAAAAGGAGAGATCATATTACATTTTATGCCCAGCATCTATCAGAGTGTCTTGCACATAGTAGGCACACTCAATAAATTATTATTGGACCAAACCAGGTATACAGCCTCCTTCAACCAAGTTATTAAGCACCACCACGAACCAATAAATTTTCTGGTTCTAGAAACTGTGAAACTTCTCTGAAGACAGAAGAGTGAAAGAGCTTATATTCTTGGAGACAGACAAACAAGTAAAATCTATATAGCATGTTAGATGGTGATACCTGCTAAGGTGAGAACGAAAGCAGGGAAGGAGTACATGCAGCAACAAAAAAGGTGCTGTTTGAACTAAGGTGGTCAGAAAGGCCTCACTCATATGGTGACACCTGAGCCTAGACCTGAAGGCTGTGTGTAGATCTGGGAAGAACAGAGAAACAGTGGGGAGGGCCATGTGATGAGAGCAGAGTGATCAAGGGGCAAGAGGGGGAGACAAAAGGGTAAGAGAGAGCAGGTGGCCCAGGTCATGCAAGGCTCTGTATCCAATGGTGAGGGCAGTGGCTTTTATTCTGAGTATAAAAGGAAGCCTTCTAAAAGGCTTGCAGGAAGCCAGGCACGGGGGCTCATGCCTGTAATCCAAGCACTTTGGAAGACCGAGATGGGAGGATCACCTGAGGTCAGGAGTTCAAGACCAGCCTGGCCAACACGGTGAAATAGTCTCTACTAAAAATACAAAAACTAGCCAGGTGTCGTGACACATACCTGTAATCCCAGCTATTCGGGAGGCTAAGGCAGAAGAATCACTTGAACCCGGGAGGTGGAGGTTGCAGTGAACTGAGATTATGCTACTGCACTCCAGTCTGGGCAACAGAGCAAGACTCCATAATTAATTAATTAATTGATTAATTAATGGCTTGCAGGAGAATAGTACCAGGATCTCACCAACATTATAAAAGGATCACTCTGCTGAAAACAGTGTGTAGGGGCAAGAAAAGAAGCAGGGAGAACAGGTGGAGAGCACTGAGGCAAGTGAGTACTGTGTAAGGGTGCTGACAGGGTGGGGGTGAGAAGCAGTCTGATTTGGAGCTGCTGTGAACGTAGGAGTCAACAAGATTTGTCACTAGATTTGGATGTGCAGTGCCAGTGTGTCAAGAATGATCCTCAAGTACATGGCCTGAGCAGATGAAGGACAGATCTGCCATTAACTAAGATAGGGGAGATGGCAGAAGGAAGAGACTGGGGGGAAGAATAGGGTCTGAACATGCTGTCTTGGAGACACCCACTAGCCATGCAAGCAGAGGCACTGAGCAGGCAGCTGAGCAGATGAGTCTGGAATTCAGAAGAGAGGGCTGGGCTAGACACCCAAATTTAGGAGTCATTGATGTAATGACGGAATTAAAGTCATGAGACCAAATGAGAGAGATCGCCAAGAAACTGAGTGAATGGGTCTATGCTCTGTTTTACTCAAAACTCCTTGGCACCAAGGTGTGTTTCAGAATTTAGAATATTTCAGACTTTGGAAATAATATGATTTATTACATAACATTCCCAGCAAGATCTTGGAAGAAACATTTCTGTGGCAAAAAAATATATATGAATATTCACACTAAGATGGGATAAAAACTATAGCCTCCTGCTAATTTAGGTCAAGTTTTTTTAACTGAATAATTTCAGGTTAACTTAGGTCTTGCTGTCAAATATGTTATAAAAAAAATATTTTTAAGAATTTTTGAATGTGAGTGTTGAACATGGATTTGGGACTGGCAAAAAGAAGAAATGAGAACAACAAAAACAAAAAAGACAAATACCAGCCAGTGAGGCAGGGGGAACTCCCAAAGTGAGTAGTAATCCCAGAAGTCAAGGAGAAAAGTTTCAAGAGGAAAGGGAGGGGCTGGGTGCAGTGGTTCATGCCTGTAATCCCAACACTTTGGGAGGCTAAGGTGGGAGGATCACTTGAGGACAAGACCAGTCCAGGCAACAAAGTGAGACCTCATCACTATGAAAATTTTAAAGTGTAGCCAGGCAAGGTGATGCACACCTGTACTTCCTGCTACTTGGAAGGCTGAAGAGGGAAGACCATTTTCCCCGAGGTTGGAGGCTGCAGTGAGCTATGATTGCACGATAGAACTCTAGCCTGGGCCACGAAGCAAGACCCTGTCTCTTAAAAGAGAGAGGGGTGGGGAGGGGAGAGGGAGGTCTAATTGTGCCAAATGGGTCAAAAAAAATAAGGATGAGAATTGGATTTGGGACATGACTCACACTGAAGACCTTGAAAGCCAGCCCAACCACAGCAGCTAGAGGAACCCAACTGACTATTTAGGGAGCATTTCTAAAACTAAACAGACGAAACTTGAAAAATTAAGAGATTTTTAACTGAACCACGAGTTAAAATTTCTAAAAGAAACTGTGCTCCCACATGAAATCCAGATTAAATCTATTCAATCAAAAAATATATAAATATATACAAAACACATTTATGCATATTCTAAAACCTATCAGCCTGATAGTCAAGAATATATCCCTGGAACCCTATTTCTTTGGATATTTATTTAAAATTAAATTCTTTGGCTATAGGATTAGAGAGTTTAGGAGCTAAAAAAAGGCAGGGGTAGGCGTCTCATAACTCTCTGATGAATCAGTTAGAAGCAGCGGAATTATTCCTCTCCTTTCCTGACACCTGCTGCAGGGAGTAGCTTCAGCAACACAATGTGGGTTGGTACGGCCTGAGAAGGTATAATTAGAAAAGGAAAGAGCCAAAAGTTAATTACTGTTAGGTAGGGGAAAAAACACAATCTTGCTGTGAAGAAATCAGATACAGCCTAACCCAGGAATCACATACCCCTCTTTAAGTACACAACAAATAATATAAAATCAGGCTTTAAAATAAAACACAACAGGGGTAGAGTCAAAAAAAAAAGTACTTGTTATGTGGATCTATTTGTTGCAACTCCAATGAGACCGAGATATCATGAACTAATGGTGAACAGACTGCTATAATAATTGAAGATTGCAGATGTTGAATTATAGTTGATTTCCAAATATAATTATGTCTTTTAATATAAAACTCCAGGTAAAAAGACCATTTTTGTAACAGAATGAATACTGTGCATCAGAGTACTGTGGGTTGGACTGAACATCAAAGTAATATAGGTAGGGGATGTGAAGGCGATCTGACTGCAATATCTGCACCTCACTGATGGCCAGGGTTGATTCAGCTGATCTGGCTGGCTAGGCTGGTGACCCTTCCTCCCACGCCATTCCATATGTGTCCCTCCTGAAGCCACACACTTGGTCAAAAAGGATGACCATCTATGATAGAGGAGGACTGGTCTTGTTGGGTCAAGGGTATACAAGTAGCTGTGCTCCCCTGCTAGAACCTCCAAACAAGCTCTCAAAGTAATTATGGCTGAATTGCTTGGTTTCAAGTTAATTTTAGTAGAAGGGCAATCTGAATATAATCACTTATACACCTTAACAATGATGACTAATTATAACTAATTTTAACTGCCAAGAATAACCATGTGACCATGTATACAGTATCCTAACATCTAATGCATCTTTGAATCAGAGTTCTATGTCCATTTATCTTTTCTCTACAAGCTCTCCCATTATAAATGATAGCAATTACTTTTTGATGAACTGCTGCTTACTCTGAACAGCTTAATTATACAGAATCTTTATGGCATTATTTCTTACAAGAAAAGAGATATGCCCTAAACTAGCACCCCTCAGCTGCTTTAAATAACTACAAGGGATCAAAGAAAGGAACAATTAGCAGTAAGTCACAGGGACTAAACAGGTGAACATAGAAACATCTTAAAGTTGAAAGAAGAGTTATGTCAATGAACAGAGTCAATGGAAACTTTTCAGAAACTTCTTTGCTCTTGCTTTTGTAAATCTTGATTGGCACTTAGTCCACTGCTTTACACAAAGGTTCTCAGCAGTGGTGAATGCCAAGTATGTTTCCTGGCCATGCGCCCATGCCAGTGGAGGGTAAGATACACCCACAATTGTGAATGTCTTCAGAAGGTGAATCAAAGAATGGATACTACATTTCCCACTATATATACCAACACTGGAACTGGCCTCTGAAAATCAGGTGACTGCTTTTTTTCAATTTTTCAATTTTTTTTTTTTTTCTTAAGACAGGGTTTCACAATCACCCAGGCAGGAGTGGAGTGGCACAATCATGGCTCACTGTAGCCTTGACCTCCCCAGGCTCAGGTTACCCTTCCACCTTAGCCTCCTGAGTAGTAGGGAACACAGGCACACAACAATACACCTGGTTAACTTCTGTAATTTTTATAGCGACTGGGTTCTGTCACATTGCCCAGACTTTGTCTTCTTTTCCCAAATTTTTAAGCCTATAGAAGGGATTCCAGGGACATGAAAGGAAAGGGAAATGATAAAGAATTTCAAATGGCAGTCTGCCCCATCTACCTTTGAAATAAGCAACTCTTCACTCTCTTCCCTATTATTTTTCCCGAATAACCCACAGGCTCTTAAAAACAGATCTGAAATACCAGTCTACCATCACAGTGTAACCTTATCAGTCAACAGAGGGCTATGGAGAATTGCCTAGTGTGTAAAGAATGCTGTGGGGAGTTATAGGCCACATCCCTCATGTTTTACAAATTATCTTCTACATAATCCAACTGTGTTCCTATTTCATTTAGTTTATATTCTTCTAGAGTTTTTTCCCTATGTACATAAATACTTGTTTTTAAAAATACAGGTGTCATTTTAAAAAATAATACTTTATATGCACCAGGGAACATCCCTGAACACATTCCTGATTTTATGCATAGAACAAATTCTTTGACATAAAATTCTGGGGCCAAAAAGTTTGTGAATTTTAAAATTTCTTAATATGTACTACCAAATTTGCCTTTTGAAAATGTTATATCAATATTTCTACCAACAAAATATGAAAGTGTTTTTTTTCCAATCCTTAAATTAACCTGTAATTATAGGTTGTAATAATTGCCAACATTTAAATAGGTGAAAGTAGAATTGTATTCTTATTTGTGTTTTGTAAACTGCCTGATAATGACAGTTTTCCATTTTTCTACTGTGAAGGAATGTTCAATTTTTTTCCTTTTAACTGTAAGTGTTTAAAAAATACACCATAGATATTATGCATTTGCCATGAATATGTTCCTATTTCCAAAAATATGAGTGCCAAGCACAGAATAATATGGGAACTTGGCTCAATACACAATACCACACACAAAAAAAAATTATATTAAATCAGTTAAGTAAAAAGATTTTGTAATCAAACATAAGGAATTATTTATGTGACTCATATATTTGTATAATATATTGTTACTATAATAACAATAAGAAAAATAAGAATAATTGCCTCAATGTTCATTGGGAAATAGCTATCATTGTGATCTGTCTGTAAAAATTCCAATATACAAATCACGTTCTGAAAAGTTTAGGGCTGTTTAGGGCTTTACAGACGCTCCACATAAGTGAAAAAAAAAAAACAAAAAAACACTGTGGAGCTACTGGTTGTCAGTTTCTTCTTTTAGAGAACAAAGAAGTGTTTTAAACTAGAGGTTTCTGAATCCTGTTTTAGTTCGAACATTTTCAAAGTCTGTGAGAGGGCAGCAAGCTAATAAGGCTAATATGCTGAAAGGGCCTTACCAATATTAACTTTCAAATGCAAGAAATAGCCTAAGCTACGAGCCGCAGTTCATATTACACGAAATGGTTGAGAAGTTCAAAATACCAAAATGATAGATAGTACTTTGGTTAACACAGCAATGGTTTTATCCTGAGATCTCTGTAATACAGAACCTCATTGTATTAATATATACAATAGTTAAGATGTGACACTGGAAACCTGTGATATGACTTTTTTGCAATTAAAAGATGCAAGAGATTATAACAAGCAAACTGAACACAAGTGCAACCTTACCTGGAATATTACCACCCGGAATTTGTTTTTCTTCATTATTTCCTCTTGCGTGACTTCAACTTTTTTAACATGAATTTGTTGCTTCTCCACCCGAGCTTTCACATCTTTAATGTGAGCACTGACTTTTCGGGTTTTCTCAAACAACTTGTTAATGATATGGCCTGTATTGCCATGTGACTGTGAAAGCTTCAACAGGTCAATCTGGACGGATTTTATGGCATTTTCCATTTCCCTGTGTCTCTCTTCTATTCTCTTCTGGCTTGCCTGCACACTGTCCACAATGGAGGCCACTTTGTCCAGCACAGTCACAATTGTAAGAGCAGCGTCTTGGTCTTCATCTTCTGTAACACTTGATAGGCGATTCTGGTGGATTTTATCAGCATTTGAAGCAGATCCATTATGTTCCATTTTATTTATTTCTCAGTGAAAGATGTCCTAACCACAATCAATTCTGGCACTTAGAGCAAAAAGTCAGCTTGATAACAGGCAACAGGGTTGTTTAAAGAGTTGGAAACCCCACCCCTGGAGAATGGTCAAGTATTTATAACTACAAATGCCATATGTGACTGTTCTGCAATCTGAACCCTTGCAAAGCACCAGGGACTGTTCCAAACATGCTTGCTGACTGACTAAGGGACTCAAATAAGACTGTGTGGGTAGAAGAGGAAAGTTTTTTTATTTTTAAAGTTCACTAAAGCCACTATGTAACTAATATTAAACCTAGAAATCAAATGATCAAAAAAGCTAACTCCAAATGTTGAGTAAAGCTTTTGCCTTTAGATCATTTCATTCAGTATTTGTAATAGCAAAGGGGAATTCTTAACTAAAATCTGCTTTTTCTACTAATTTCACATATTAAATATACTGAAACACCAATATTGAAAAATTTGGTAAATAAACACACCAAAACAGAGGCCATATAGTGAAAACATTATATTATAACATGCTTTTCCAAACAAAATATTAAAATTAATAATTTTTAACATATTCTTTAAATTCTACATGCATACTTTTGAATATCTAAACTACATGTTAAACAGCTTAATACATTCTACTCACACTTCAGATTTTAAACACCAACAATCTACGAATATTAATCTATTACTACAGGACAAATTTGGATAGAGGTCTTAGATAATTTTTAAGCTCACTCTAAGAGCACCAATCATTAACAATCATTTTTGTATTTTATTCACAAACACTGATACATTTTGTTTATTTATGTTAAAACAAATATTTTCTTTAAAAATGAATGTGTATTAAAGTAGTTTAACTGGTAGAATAGGCTTTATTCCAATCTGTTTGTTAAACAGCCTATTTTCACAATATCTAAATCTATTTTTCACTGATCTGTTCCATCATTACTAACATACTTTTTCAAATTATTAGAATTATTTTTTCAAAGGGAGGAATAACCAAATTCCCCAGTCCATATATCTTATAAGTATTTTACACCTAACACACACAGCTTTACAGTTCATGCGATAGGCAGTGTCTAAAAAATCAGTAACTAAATCTCAAAAACATTTAAATATCTATTTAAACACAGTGTCTTCTAGATTTTTTTGTAAGAAAAGTAATCTGTAAACATCTTTACCTTTAGTTCATGCTTGGTCATTTGCTGTGGTCATTGTGGAAGATGTGGATATGACTTTATAACCATTTGTGAAGTGGTCCATCTTTGTAAAAATATTACATTCCACGGGTAAATAACAAGTCTTAGAATTACCATGTGGTACAAATTTGTGAAAGCAATTTCTGTATTTAAAAACATAAAACAAAGACTACTAAACAGTCCAAAACTGTCGTAGCTGAATATTCTAAATACGAGCCAACAGTACTACACTAAAAATGTCCAAAAATAAGGCCTCTGAAATAAATATTTCCATTCTTTAAAAAAAGACATAATAAATGTACATCACATGGTCAGTGTACATATAAAAGTCATCAGTTTAAACCATTCTGGATGACGTATCTGAAGTAAAATGACCTAGGTTTTGCTTCTGTCGACGTCCTCTATTGTTTTTGGGGCATTTTCTGTTGCATCAAAAAAAAGAAAGAGAGAAAAATATTGTTTTGATGATTTTGTTTAGGATATTTCAAATGTTTCCAAAGTAATACATATTTCACACATAAAGCCACGTTGCAAGCAATTACATGAAAGGGAAATAAGATGGTATCTGTTGCCAGACAGGGTAAAGATGAACACAATTCAGACTGCTACCTCCCCTACAAAGCTGGGAGTTGAGAGGATTAGATATGTAATATAGGTACTGGCACAAGCAAAACTCATTCCCAGTGTCTATGCTACTATGTATGCATCCCTGACAGATATCCCACCCTTCCTCCGGCCTAGAACTCCCTAGTCACAGTGATTTTTTTAACATGAATTTGTTGCTTCACCATCTAGGCTTTCACATGTGAAACCCCTGACAGTAGAAAGGACTCTGGCCTATGTACTTTCCCTGAGCATTATGACAAGACAGCTCTAAAATGACAAGAGCAACTTAGATGAAGGAAGAAATCAGGAAGAAGTGTGCTTGTTAACCTCAACTATGAATACATAGAAATGTCTACTGATTTTAGACAATGACTTAAAAGAAGCTGTCCACACTCTCCTGGGGCAAACCACAGAAGCGCATAAGGAACTGTCACACTGAGGATGAGGGACATTCTGCTCTCATTTTCCACGTTTCACCACAGCAACACAAATCTCACTGTGTTGAAGCTGCTCTTGTGCCTACACACTAGATTGCAAACACAAGGTGCTGTGTATGCAATGTGGAATAAAGGGGCTGAGATGAATTCTGGGCTCTGCTAACTAACTGTGCGACCTCAATTCTCCTACATGTAAAATACTAAATTAGGAGTTGGACTAGCTTCTAAGATCTCTGCCAGCAAGAAATTTACAACCTAATGAAAAGCAAGTCTTATAACAATAAGTACTCCTCATTTTCTTCAACTTCAAAGAGTACAGCTTTGCCTTGAACTAAAAGCGTTGATGATACTTCCATTTTATTTATGATTTTCACAATTTTCCCTCACTAATCCTCATTTTAAAAGTCTGAGGCAGTTAAAGTTGGAATCATCTCCATTTCATAAATGAGAAGACTAGTTGACAGATCAAGCAACTTTCTTTCACTGTCACCAACTCACCATGACCTTGGAAAAGCTCCAATTTCCTAGAGCCATGGTTTTTAAATCTATAAAATAAAGGCGTTTAGTTAAGGTGATATTCAAGGTTTCTGCCAATCAGTCATTCTTTGAGACTGAAAACATGAAAGGAGATTTCAAGAAGAAAAGAAGAAAAGTGACTCATGCAGTCTTGATAAACAGGTCAGTGAGAACATCCTTTTAAAGAAGATTCCTCCATTGTAACAGCCACCATGGTATATGTCAACAGCTGTCCCGTAATGGACTGTGTGGGAGAGATACTTAAAAATTCAATGGAAATAAATCCAAGTACATAAATATTCTAAATCCAAGACAGCAAGACATTCTAGGGGAGGAAATACCACAGTAAAAAGACAAGCCTCAAGGAGAAATCTGTGATCAATTCAATGAGATGGCTCTTCAATCATAGAGACAGTGGGCAGTGAAGACACTGTGACACAGTTAGAAATACACCGTGATGTCTAAGTGGCTATGAGGCCAACAAGGAGGGATTTGGAGTATAAACAGAGGGTACGTACTTCAATACTACCTGCCAGGTAATTTTAATTGAGTAGTTGAGGATTACAGCACAATGAGAACAGAAGGACAGAGCTGGGTAAAAGACTGTTGTAAGAGGCCTTTCCTAGCTAGGAACTTAGACCAAGGTACTTCTTATCTCAGGGCTTCAGTTTCCCTACTTCTTTAAATGAAGGAGTTGAACTCAAAGTTGCTTCCCATTGACTCCAACATCCTTTGATCCTCTTAAAAACGGCACTATCTGGCTAGGCATGATCCCAGCACTTTGGGAGACCAAGGCAGGTGGATCACTCGAGCTTAGGAGTTAAGACCAGCCTGGGCAACATAGCCAAACCCAGTGTCTACAAAAAAAATACAAAAATTAGCCAGGCATGGTGGTGCATGCCTGTAGTCTCAGCTACTCGGGAGGCTGAGGTAAGCCCAGGCGGTGGAGGCTGCAATGATCTAAGATCGTACCATTGCACTGCAGTGAATGATAAGAGTGAGACCCTGTCTCAAATAAAGGCACTGTCTCCAGGTCTCAAACATCTTCCCTTACTTTACCTTAATTTTTCTTCTGCCTTCCAAATCATTTATTACCTCACTCCTTTTTAACTCTAATGTCTTAAATGGTCTTCCCCCTACCTTATATGTCCACTACTCCAATGAATTTTTCAGATGACTCATTAATACTCTAAAAAAATACCAAGTCCTTCTCCTACTCAAAAACCTCAAACTGCTACAAAATCAAGTTTGAACCCTGCTCCTAAGCAATGGTCATGCTGGGCAAACATCTTTCCCAAGATGACCAAGTATGGAACCTTTCAGTGGAAAGAGGAATGAATGGGAATCAATCTGAATCCAAACTCAGACAATTCCACTTACTAGCTGGATGATCACAGACAAATTACTTAACCTCTAAGCCTATATTAAATGGCTATAGCCAGTCCTGCTGTTTAATGTTTTTTCCCTATCTTCTCTGTTATCATTATTTGTTACATCATTATGTCCCTACTTTAATCTACCACCCAATTTCATATTCAGTAGTCTTGCCTAAGGGCAGATCATCTGTTCTGTGAAATAAAGCGCACTGACTTTAGTGCCTAGGTTTTATGAAAAATATCTGTTACTCGGAGAACTTTTATTATCGTTTCTAGATTTATCATTTCAGTTCCAGTTGGCTGAGACTACTGAAGGTCTGGCTTCTATCCAGACCTTGGATAGAAGGGCCATAAATCCATTATGGCCTGCCAATATCTGTAGTTGATATGCTTCAACCCTCTGCCCAGAATAATTCAGGTAAGTGGAGAGATGAAGCTTATGAGACTTCTGAACTGAACCTTAAAGAAAAAGGTAAGCAGGAAAAAAAGACATTAGACTAGGAATCACAAAGACAACACGAACTTGCTGGGTTTACTCTGACTTTTCTCAAGTCCAGTTCAGTCTGACTTACGTATTTCCACTCAGTTTAGCAAAGACCAATTTTATGCCATTGTACTCCAAATAAGTCATTTAATTTGTGGCAAATTATTTTATTTATAATACAGAATTTTAAAGCTTATTACTTATCACTGCAATCCAGAAAATGGAGTAATGCCAACACAATGATACCACAATAAAATTACCTTCAGCCTCTGATTTTTTCCTTTCTTACTACATCAACTGTGAGTAAAGTACATTCTTAGGGCATAAAATACCTCGCAGTAGTGCAGGGCATAAAAATTTTCTGCATGGCTCTTCTATACATGTGCAGATCATTCTAGAAATTCTGAGCCAGTCATGGTGGTTCACGCCTATAGTCTCAGCTACTCTGGAGGATCACTTGAGCCCAGGAGTTCGAGGCTGCTGTGAACTCTAATTGCTACTGCCCTACAGCCTGGGCGACAGAGGGAGGCCTTGTCTCTTAAAAAAAAAAAAAAAAAAAAAAGAAAGCCGCTACTAACATTATTTTCCCAGAATTCAGTGCTCAAAGACTGTATACAATTCTCAGATCCCTAAATTCCTTTATCTCATTAACTATTCTCACTCCCTCTCTGCCTGTAGCCAAGATATACCTGTAACACAGGCAATTAGTTCTTACCCATATTCTAAAGAAGGAGGATAGGGAGAGGCCACTGAAAACCTCAGGGAACTGATCATAGGATTTTTCCTAACAGATTGGTGGCCTCAAAGCATCTATAAACAAACAGCCTGCCTCTAATTTTAAGTGATATTTCTTACATCATTACCTACCTTGTTATGCACATTACAATTGCTACTATAATGGCGATCTGTACAGCTCCAATAATTGCTGCAATAAGAACATGAGTGAGCTTTTGCCTACTTGGCACTACATAGAGAATACTAAAGTCTGTCTTTTCACAGTGCTGTCCAGTGTAGCCAGATTCACATCTGAAAAGGAAAAAAATATATATTCTTATGAAAATTACAAATTTTGATACTCCCAAGTTTTTACATTAAAATATACAAAACAGTAATAAAATTTAAACAGGAATAGGAAATCAAGCATTTTCGTACCATCTGGGGGAAAAAAATGCCATTTGTATATTTCCCTACTGTCTTTTTGCCATATCTACATGGTGCTTCTTTCACCTAAGTTATATCACATTAATTTTAAAGTTGCTAAATATTATTAATATATCTCTTTTTTGTCATTGCTGCTTTTTGCTTTTGGTGTCATATCTAAGAAATTACTGCCTAATTTAAAGCCACAATGATTTACTCATTTTTTTTTCATTTTTTAAATTAAATTTACTTAAAAATTGACAAATAAAATTACATACATTTATCATGTACAACAGGGGTCCCCTACCCCTGGGTCATGACCGCTATTGGTCCATGGCCTGTCAGGAACCAGGCCACACAGCAGGAAGTGAGTGGTGGGCAAGTAAGCAAAGCTTGTCTGCATTTACAGCCACTCCCCATCACTCCCATTACCACCCAAGCTCCACCTCCTGTCAGATCAGCAGTGGCATTAGATTCTCACAGAAGCACAAACCGTATTGTGAACTGCGCACACAGGGATCCAGGTTATGTACTCCTCATGAGAATCTAATGCCTGATGATCTGTCATTGTCTCTCAGCACGCCCAGATGGGACAGTCTAACTGCAGGAAAAACAAGCTCAGAGTTCACACCGATTCTACATTATAGTGAGTCATATCATCATTTCATTATGTATTACCATGTAATAATAATAGAAATAAAATGCACAATAAATGTAATGCACTTGAATCAGCCCCAAACCATCACCCCCACCCTCAACCCCCAGTCCATGGAAAAATCTTCTTCTATGAAACTGGTCCCTGATGCCAAAAAGGCTGGGGACCGGTGATGTACAACATGATGTTTGGAAACGTATAGACGTTGTGGAATGGCTAAATCAAGCTAATTAACCTATGCATTACCTCATATAGTTACCATGTTAGTGGTGAGAATACTTAAAATCTGCTCTTTGCATTTTTTAAAAAATAGATACATATAATTTCTAAATAGAAATATAATACTCCATCCAGTAACTGTAATATAGCTAGCTTATCTATTCCCAGTTCTAAGACATGTCAGTTATTTTCAATTTTTCACAATTATAAATTAGATGTGGTAAACATCTTGGTGAATATGCACTTTTCTATATTTAGTATTATTCCTTAGGCCTAAATACCTGAAAGTTAAGACTATTGAAAAAGTAGATATAAACATTTACAGTTCTCTGAACATAGCACCAAATTATATTCAAGACACTTTTCAGTGTATAAAATATAAACTCGTAAGATGCAAGGGAAAGATGAAAATAAGTTATTAACGACAGAAACAATGTCAAGCAGTCAAGGAGGTGCTAATCTTAGAAATTATCTGAATTTCAATTAAAAGTAGATAAAAAGGCAACTGTATCAGCTGATGATAATTTGACAGGGAGAAATATTTAAGACACTTAACAGACAATTTACATTTTTAAGCTGACAGAAGTGAAATGTATAAATTACCCAGCCTTCAGTTATAATTGATTAATAAAACATTTGAAGTGTAAAAATAGTGTATGTATTAATGTCCCACAACTGATTAAAAAATAATTTGAGGCAGCTTATCATAAAGCACACACACAAAAAATAATGTGAGAGGAGGAAAACCGGAAAATCCAGGGGGGATATGAGTCTATCAATCCAGTCCCTGAGGTTCCTAGACACTTCCCAGTACATTTCACACTGGGCTCTACGCTTCCCAGCAAACAGCAACGACAACAAAAAAAAAAAAAACAAGCAGTGGGAAGATATATAGATCATGGAAGAGAATTGAGAGCCTAGAAATAAACCCATACATCTATGGCCAATTGATTTTGAGAAGGGTGCTAAGATAACTCAATGGGGAAAGAATTGTCTCTTCAACAAACAGTGTTAACTGGATATCCACATGCAAAAGGATGAAGCTAGACCTCTTCCTCATGTCATACAGAAAAATTGCCTCAAAATGGATCACAGATCTAAATGTAAGAGCTAAAACTATACAACTCTAAGGAAAAAAACATAAGATACAGTTATTATGGAAAACCGTATGGAAGTTCCTCAAAAAATTAAAAATAAAACTACCATATGATCTAGCAATCTCATTAATGGGTATACAACTAAAGGAAATAAAATCAGTATGTTGAAGAAATATCTGTACTCCTATGTTTATTGCAGCATTATTCACAATAGCTAAGATATGGATTCAATCTAAGTGTCCATTAACGAATAAATGGATAAAATAATGAGGTATATATACAAGATGGAATACTATTCAGCCATAAAAAAGAAGGAAATTCTATCATCTGCATGGATGAACCTATAGAACATTATATTAAGTGAAATAAGCCAAGCACAGAAAGACAAACACTGAGTGATCTCACTCATATGTGGAACCTAAAAAAGTTGATCTAATAGAAGCAGAGAGTTACCAGGGGCTGGGGTGGTAGGAGGTGGCTGAGGAGATGCTGGGTCAGGGGATATTAAATTTCAGTTAGAAGGCAGGAATAAGTTCAAGAGATGTGGTGTACAACATGGTGACTATAGTTAACAATGCAGTGTATTTTTGGAAAATGCTGAGGATTTTAAGTGTTCTCACCACAAAAGTGGTAACTTTGTGAGGTAATGCATATGTTAATCAGCTTGATTAGCCATTTCACAATGTATATATATTTCCAAACATGAGGTATACAATAAATATAATTTTGTCAATTTTTAAATAAATTTGATTTTATAAAAAGAATAAAACATAGGAGTAAATCTTTGTGGCCTTAGATTAGGCAATAATTTCTTAGATAATCTGACACCAAAAGCAAAAGCAACAACAACAAAAAAAAGATAAATAGCACTAAATCAAAATTAAAATCTTTTGTACTTGAGGACATTATCAAGAAAGTTGAAAAGATAACCCACAAAATGGGAAAAAAAAGTTACATATATCTGCTAAGGGACTTATATCTAGAACATACAATGAACTAATACAACTCAATAATAGCCAAAAAATAAAATAAAAGAGCAAAGGATGTATACTGACATTTCTCCAGAGAAGATATACAAATATTCTCAACATCATTTGCCATCACGGAAATAAAAATCAAAGCCACCATATATATCACTTTACACTTACTGAGATAGCCTGAGTCAAAAAGTCAGATAATTACAAGTGTTGACAAAGGAACTGTAGGGCATGTAAAATGGTCTGGCAGTTCCTCAAAATGTTAAACACTGGGTTACCATTTGGCCCAGCAATTCTACCACTAAGCTTTACCCAAGTGAAATTAAAACACGTTCACACAAAAAGTTGCAAATAATCATTCAGAGCAGCATTTTTCATAATAACCATAAAGTGTAAAGAACCTAAATTTTTCTGATGATGAGTAGATTAAAAACGTACAGTGTTATCCATACAATGGAATAGTATTCAGCCACAAAAATGAAGTACTGATATGTGTTATAACATGGACGAACCTAGAAAATATTACGCTAAGTGAAAAAAGCTAGACACAAAAGACCTTATACTATATGGTTCAATTTATATAAACTATCCAGAATAGATAAGTCTATAGAGATAGAAAATAAATTAGCAGGTGCCTAGGGCTAGGGAGCATGAGGAGATTTGGGAGTAAAAGCTAAAGGGTATGAGGCGTCCTCTTGGGGAGATGAAAATGTACTAAAATTGATTGTAGTGACAGTTGTACAACTCTGTGCATATACTAAACACCAATGGATTGGGAAGAAAGGAAGAAAGGAAAGGAGGAGAGGGGAAGGGAGGGGAGGGGAGGGAGTAGGACAGTTGCCACAAAATACAATCTACGTAAAATAAAATCAAACAAGTTGTTCAAAAGAGGCACAGTTATTACTGTTATGAAACTTAAGGGAACTTTATCTCATTGGTCCTCATTTAAAGAGGGCACCTTCTAACATAAAGAACATTATCCTCAGCAACACAGCTGCAGTAAACTCAATGATATAATGGAATTTCATGGGATTTTTAAAATAATGTCCTTCATGGTATGCTAATGGCCAATAGTCAAAGCTCAGTAAAATAAAAACAGTTCCATTGGGAGCTGTAACAATGTCCTAGATATGCAGCTCTCTAATGGTTTGGCCTAAGCCAAAGATTAAAATCAGAGAATCAAAAAGAATGTATAGGCCATGTATCATTCCTGCAGTTGTCCCTGGATGTTATTTTCTCCAACTGACTTTTGGTTATACTATGTGATATGGTTTGGCTGTGCCCCATCCAAATCCCACCTTGAATGGTAGCTCCCACAATTGCCACGTGTCGTGGGAGGAACCTGGTGGGGATTATGGGGGTGGGTCTTTCCTGTACTGTTCTCATGATAGTAAATGAGTCTCACAAGATCTGATGGTTTTAAAAACGGGAGTTTCCCAGCACAAGCTCTCTCTTTGCCGGATGTCGTCCACGTTAAGACGCGACTTGCTCCTCCTTGCTTTCCGCTATGATTGTGAGGCCTCCCCAGCCACGTCAAACTGTGAGTCCAGTTAAACCCTTTCTTTTGTAAATTGCCCAGTCTCAGGTATGTCTTTATCAGCAGTGTGGAAACACTCTCCCAATACCTAGAGTACTAATTTCTAGGTTATTTGTTTTTATTGTTACTGCTTAAAGGCAGATCCAGGGGTTCAGTCCTCTACCTTCTACTTTCATCCCACACACCTTCCACAGGCAATCCTATTCACTCCCACTGTCTTATGTGTGAATTCATTCACACATCCATTTACCACAATTATTGAGCACCTGCTATGTGCCACCTATTGTAGCGAGCATTTGGGATGTATCGGTGAACAGAACAGATAAAGATCCCTGGCCTGCTTACCAGCTACTGGGAGAAGAGTGTCAGTAAACAAAGTAAGTGAATTAAATGGTTATGTTAGAAGGTGATATGTACTACAGGGGATGTAGGGTGTGGGGTGTTAAGGGAAACTGCAAACACCCAGGTAGCCAGGAAAATTAAAGGAAGGGAGGGTTGCAATTTTAAATAAGGCACGCCAGGTAGGTTATTTAAGAAAGTAACCTGTGAGTAAAGACTTGAAGGAGGTGAGGAGTCTGCTCTGCAGACAACAGGAGGACAGTATATCAGGCAAAGGAAGAGCCAGTGCAAGTTCCCTAAGGTGGGAGCATCCATGCATGCATGGCATGCCCAAGAACAGCAGGTGTGGCTGGAGAGGAGGGGATGAGGGGGAGGTAAGCAAGACAGAGAGGTGAAGAGACAAACTGCATAGGGTCTTCTGCACTTAGTGAGATGAAGGAACCGCCAGAAGGGTTTCAGCAGAGGAATGATATGAACTGACTTTTATTTTAAAAGGCTCACTCTGTACTTTGGGAGGTGAGGCAGGTGGATCATCTGAGGTTAGGAGTTCAAGACCAGCCTGGGAAACATGATGAAACCATCTCTACAAAAAATGCAAAAATCTGCCTGGCCAATGTGGTGAAACCCCATCTCTACTAAAGGTGGTGCATGCCTGTAACCCCAGCTACTCGGAAGGCTGAAGCACAAGAACTGCTTGAACCCAAGGGGCAGAGGCTGCAGTGAGCTGAGATCACACCACTGTACTCCAGCCTGGCAACAGAGCGAGACCCTGTCTCAGGAAAACAGGCAGAAGGCTCACTCTGTCTGCTGTTTTGATTATGGACTGCAGAAAACAATCACAGAGGCTATTGCAAAAATCCCAGGGAGATGTTGGCCTGCACTAGGAATAGCACTGACAATGGAGAGAAGTAATCAAATTCTGGAGACATTCTGAAACAGAATTCCCAGCTGACTGGATAAGAAAGAGAAGTCAAAGATATATCAGAGGGGTGTTTTGTCTGAGCAACTGAAAAGATGAAGTTGGAATCAGCTGAGATGAAAAAGGTGGCAGGTAAAGCAGGTTTAGGGAGGGAGAGCAGATCAGGAGATCGGCTTTAGTCCTATTGAGATCGAGGTGTCAGACATCCATGTGGAAATGTAAAGGAGGCATATGGATCTACAAGTTTCAAATTCAGGAGAGAAGTCTGGGATTTATGTAAATTAGGAGGAATTATTAGCATATGTCATGGAAAGCCCTGAGACTGGACAGAATCTCTAAGGGAAGAGGACTAAGACTGAACCCTGATACACAACTACTGAGGGGTCAGGGAGCAAAGTGGGAAGCAGCCAAGAAAACTGGAATGTCCAGCAAGGTAGGAAAAAACAAGAGACAGTATAATTCTTGACACCAAGTGAAGAATGCATATCACACAGGAGGGGGTGATCTACTGTGTCAAATGCTACTGATTATTCAAAAGTAATTTCACAGTAAGTACTGACCATTGAATTTAGAAATGAGAACAGTGTCAGTGAAGTGTTAGGGACAAAAGCTTGTTGGGGTGAGTTCAAAAGAAATGGGAAGTGAGGAACTGGAAATAGACTTTAGACAACTCTTTCAAGTTCTGTGAAGGAAAGGAAAGAAACAGGACTGTAGCTGGTGGGAATGAGAATGAGTTTTTTCCGAGATAGAAGAAATAAAAGTTTATCAATTTATATGAGATATACTGACATCAAGTTCTATGATACGGAGAAAAAGGGAGAGGATTGCTGGTAGATGATAGTGAAAGGGTGTGAAAGTTCTCCTCATATTGTTCCATTTTCTCCGTGAACTTGGAAAGAAGATCAATAACCAAGAGTGAGGATGAGAAAGGAGGTACTGCCAATCTGAGGAGAGAGGAGAAGGTACAAAGTAATCCTATAGGAGAGGAGGAGAATGGATAAACTGCAGCTGTAGAATGACTGCCCTGGCAGAACAAAGGGCCCACCTTGAGACCTATAGGTATGTCAGTGAGAGAAGTTAATCTGGTGGTGTGCCTCTCACCAACAGCGATGTGAAGCTGCATGTACAGGTATGCAGCGTGTGGAGAGCTGGGATGAACCAGGACTACGGTTTTGTCAAGTGAGTGTGATGAAGCAACAGAGAAATGAGGGATTCAAATAAAAGGGAACTATAATGATTGGCCATGGAATTTATGCTAATGAGGGGAAAAGAATATCCAGGGAGTGAGGGACACTGAAAAGGTGAAAGGATCAATAAAACTGAAGGGCTAGTGGGATAGAATAGCTAGGTAGAAACTAGAATGGATATGCTACAGAGGGAATGATTCTCAAATGTATGTCTTCAACTACATCTCTCTCATCAGTTCCAAAACCAAACTATATCCAGAGCAGCCCACTAGATATCTGTAAGCAGATATCCCACAGGCATCTTAGACCAAGCACATCAATCTGAACATATCATTTCCCCCAAAACCTTTTCCCTCTTTCCAATGCATTTCCCACTCAATCTTGCCTTAGCCAGAAACCCAGGAGATTCTCCTGACTCTTCATCCAACTAACCTCTACCAACCCTCACGTTCTCATGCTCATATCCAACCGAACGGGTCAGTCACCAACATTTGTGAGTTCAACCACCTAATGATCTCTCTGCAATCCATTTACTTTCTCAACCTCTCAACAATTCCTTTATACTTAACTCAGGCCCTTCCTTCTTATTAAGTCTTCTAAATTTTCTAATCTACGTTCCACAGTGTCACCAGAGTGGTCTTCAGATTTATCACTTCATTGCTACTTAAAATCTTCTAATGGTATCTTACTGCCTTTAAAATAAAAGCCAAGCTCCTGGGATGGCCCAAACGTTCCTGTGAGACCTGATCCTTCCTCCAACAATGTCCTCCACCCATCTTCAGACTGAAGTGCCTTTTCTGAAGTCCCAAATCACCTCATGTATACCTGTGTATGACAGCATTGTTCATATTATAATTACTTGTCAGTCTCTTCCACCAGACTATATGCTTTTTAAAGGCAAGATCCTGGATTTCTATCATATTTGAATTTGATACCCCGATATCAGAGAGATTTTGGCATTAATAAGTCAATCAATCAATCAATCAAAAAACAGGTGGGATGCAGTGGCACCTGAGGTCAGGAGTTCAAGACTAGTGTGACCTACATGGCAAAACCCTGTCTCTACCAAAAATACAAAAATTAGCTAGGCCTGGTAGTACATGCCTGTAATGCAAGCTACTAGGGAGGCTGAGGCAGGAGAATCTCTTGAACCTGGGAGGTGGAGGTTGCAGTGAGCCGAGATTGCGCCACTGCACTCCAGCCTGGGCAACAGAGCAAGACTCCATCTCAAAAAAAAAAAAAAAAAAAAATCAATGGTGCCATAATGCTAGAAGATTTTAACCTAATAATAGGACTGTGGCTAAAAGCTGTTTATTCTTGCCTGTTTACTGCTATGCACACACACCTCCCTACTAGCAGAAGTGCAAATGATGTCATGGCCTGATTCCTACAAATACTGTGCAGACTCAGACAAAAGAAAAAGATCAGCTGCTTTTAAGGCATAATAGTTGTGTAGAAAAGGGATTCTTTAGCATTTAAGATACTCCTCTGGTATGAAGAAAAGGAAAAAATGTATCGTCATTACATGTCATTCAAAAATATTTACTGAGTACCTAGTGGGCTAGGTCCTACACTAGGCACAGGGAAAAGAGTAGTGGTTAACAAAACAAAGAGTCCCTGACTAATGGGCTTACAGTCTAATAATATCAACTGCTATTCACTAAGCAGATATATATACCAGGTATTAGGCAAGCACTTTACACATATTATCGTGCTTAATTTTAACAACATATGAGATAGATATTATTACTATTCTACTTTAAGAACGTAGAAAATTTGAGGCTTAGATATTTTATGTAACTTCCAAAGAACACACAGCCAATAACTGGCCAAGTCAGTGTATCCAAATCCAAAGCCTTTAACCTGTATACCATTCAATCCTCTTACTTTCAATTAGTAAAATACAAGAAAATGACCTGGTATCACATCATTATCAGAACATGATCCTCTCTCTCATCCTTCATTTAAGAATCTTGAAAGATGCACCATCCTAAGAGAACCAGATCCAAACTTCTATCAAGATATAAATGCCACTCTGGGACAAACATGAAAAGCCAACTGTAAGATTTGGTATTAAAACTGGCCTGGGCCGGGCGCGGTGGCTCAAGCCTGTAATCCCAGCACTGTGGGAGGCCGAGGCGGGTGGATCACGAGGTCAAGAGATCGAGACCATCCTGGTCAACATGGTGAAACCCCGTCTCTACTAAAAATACAAAAAATTAGCTGGGCATGGTGGC